>NC_041405.2:135462945-135688822 GCF_900747795.2 Erpetoichthys calabaricus
GCACATGCACACACACACCCACACACACTAGGGACAATTTAGGATCGCCAATCCACCTAACCTGCATGTCTTTGGACTGTGGGAGGAAACCCACGCAGACACGGGGAGAACATGCAAACTCCATGCAGGGAGGACCCAGGAAGTGAACTCAGGTCTCCTTACTGCGAGGCAGCAGCTCTACCACTGTGCCACCGTGCCGCCCCCAGCCTATATTAATAATATGAATTAAGAATTAGAACATGGTACAATTTAAAGGGAGTCCATTATCACCAATGCTTTTTGCAATTGCTTTTGAACCATTAACTATTTATCTCCAGAAGCAATTAGAGATAAAGAAGATCATTAGAGAAGGGCTTGAATGGAGATATCTCTACTGAAGATAGGATACTTTATAACTCAGACCTACAGTAATCTCTACCATTAGTTTTAAATCTGCAGGGAGAATTTCAAAACATCTCTGGGTTAAAATTTGATTTTAACAAATTCTGCTTTTTCAAGTGAATTCTTTAGCATATTGGCATATCAGACCAAACTAGATTACTATATGTGAACAATATTAAAACAGGATAAAATCTGCAGGTTTTCATTGCAAAGAAATATAAAGATCGTTTTTAATTCGATTTTTATAGTACAATGAAAAAAGAAGCCAACAAAATGTTAACAGATGGTCTACCTTCTATTTAATGCTAGCTGGGAGAACTGATACTTTCAAACTGAACATCCTTTCAAAGCTCCTATATCTTTTCCAGAATATTCCTATACACATCAGCAGATCATTCTTAAAAAAGTTAGAAACCATTTTAACACCATTTATTTAAAACTCAAAATTACCACACATTAAAAAGGTGATTCTATAGAGATCTAAAGCAATTTACACAAGCTTGCTTTTGCATATCTCATGAATAGCTTTGGGTTTAAAATCACTTCAAACACTTTTAACGGTTCTATCTGGAGTAGTTCCAGATAGAATTAAAGTGTACTATGAGAAATAGTTGCAATATCCTGTAACACACTTCTACCATGTAGACTTACTTTGCTCAGCTGGAAGAATCCCAATCCAGCTCTTATAACTCAGTGGGACAAAATCAAACTCTCTGTAACAGGATCTGTTCAAAATATTCTCAAAAACCTGGCAGAAACGCATTGATATAATTCTACAATAAGCATGCTAGGCCTCTAGCTTAACTTTCTTATTCTACTTGCTGTTTTATCATATATAAAGAACTATTTTAGATGTGGATCTATATTAGTATTGCTCTCTTTCTTCTTTTTGGGTGGAGGTTGAATGCTGAGTTCTATTTTTTTCTATTTCTTCTATTTCTTTTATCGTTTCTATTTGTTTTAACTGAATTTAAGACATATTTACTAGCACACTACAAGATGGGTTAAAGAAGGTTTCTAGGTGCTTGGGGTAATGTTACTGAATTAACAGTGACACTTTACAAACGGGTCTTGATGGTTTGTTTTGTAGTTGCAGTAATGATAATGAGATATAGATGACATATTTTATAATGAGAAAGGTTTGCTAGAAGGGTAGAGCCATACTACTTTGTGAAGACATACTCTATATAGCTGTGAAGACATAATTATGCACAAATAGGAATAGGTATTGGTCCATAATATAGTCCATAGATTTTTAAGTAATGTAGTTCTAAGTAAACATCTATCACCCTCTGCAGATATTGATGAGTGTGACCGGCAGCCATGTGGAAATGGCACCTGTAAGAACACGGTGGGCTCCTATAATTGCTTGTGCTTCCCAGGCTTTGAGCTGACTCATAACAATGACTGTATGGGTAAGTTTGTCTTCTGCCTAATATGTGTGGCGTGAAAGCTTCTTATTGGGATTGTATTTGTTGTTTTCCATTCTTAGTTGATTGTAAAATGGAAACTTGATGTTGGTGTCTGTTTTCAGATGTGGATGAATGTTCAGCTCTAATTGGCCAGGTGTGCCGTAATGGTCAGTGTATCAACAGACTGGGTTCCTTCCAGTGTCTTTGCCAAGAAGGCTTTGAATTGACACCCGATGGAAAGAACTGCATTGGTAAAGTGAACATTATCGATCTAATGTAGTGAACTCTCTGAGTTCTGACTGTCTATAATATCTGTATTCCTAATCTGAACCATCATCCTTCCATAGACATCAATGAGTGTATTAGCTTCCCTGGTACCTGCTCTCCTGGCACATGCCAGAATCTGGATGGCACATTCCGCTGTATCTGCCCTCCGGGCTATTCAGTTCAGAATGACCACTGCATTGGTAAGTGTATTTGTCGAGAACCTGTGGGCTTAATGTGATTGTATACTGCGTACATACAGCCCAATGTGTTAAGACTTGCACTGCCTTCACAGATATTGACGAATGTAAGGAGGAGCCCAACCTTTGTATGTTCGGGACTTGCACCAACATCCCTGGTGGCTTTCAGTGCAACTGCCAACCAGGTTATGTTTTGTCTGACAACGGCAGGCGCTGCTTTGGTAAGCTACACTAGGTGACTTATATTATAATGCATTGTCAAGTGGAAGCCACCTAATAAGCTAGAATTTCTTTAACTAACAGACACACGTCAGAGTTTCTGTTTCACCCGCTTCGATGCTGGCAAATGTTCAGTACCAAAAGCCTTCAACACAACCAAGGCCAAGTGCTGCTGCAGCAAAATGCCTGGAGAGGGCTGGGGAGACCCTTGTGAGCTTTGCCCACAGGAAGGAGAGGGTAAGGCAGTGTTTTTACAGTCTACTATCTTCTCTTAATGTTTGATAATAACTCAAGCCCACAATGGATTTGTCATTGCAGTAACCTTCCAGGATCTGTGCCCTTTTGGCCATGGGGTGATCCAAGGCAATGGGAACACCCGTGAAGGTGAGCAGCTATCTTTTCTTTTTATATTGTGTTAAAATATTAAGATGTCAGCAGTTAGTATCAGAAAGCTGATGGCAAATCCTTACCCCTTTTGATACCTACAGATGTGAATGAGTGCTTAGAAAACCCTGGTGTTTGTGTGAATGGAGTGTGCATCAACACAGATGGCTCCTTCCGCTGTGAGTGCCCCTTTGGCTACAACCTGGACTACACTGGAGTCAACTGTGTTGGTAAGGTCAGGTGCTGTTACAGCATGAGGTGTTGGAGTATTTAGGCATAAGCTAATACTTCCCACAGCTCTTGAGAATCCTTTGTGATTCTCACATTTGGCTGAACTTTTTTTGTTTGCAGACACTGATGAGTGTCTGATTGGCAACCCCTGTGGCAATGGAACCTGCTCCAATGTTGTGGGTGGTTTTGAGTGTGCCTGTGATGAAGGATTTGAACCTGGACCCATGATGACCTGTGAAGGTAGGTGTTTTAAAAAATCAAACATCCTGTTTTGAAATCATACCGCACTGACAAATAGCCACACAAGCTCTTTTCCTTACTTACAGACATCAATGAGTGCTCCCTGAACCCACTGCTCTGTGCCTTCCGATGTGTCAACACTTTTGGCTCTTATGAATGCACCTGCCCAGCTGGGTACACCCTGAGGGATGACAGGCGAATGTGCAGAGGTAAGAGATGACTGCTCTGCTGAGGCATGGATATGGTAGGTCCAAATCTCCTCTGACTTACCCCAGTCTTACTTGACTCCCTAAGACCAGGATGAGTGTGCTGAGGGTCTGCATGACTGCGAATCTCGAGGGATGTTGTGTAAAAACCTTATTGGGAACTTCATGTGCATCTGTCCACCTGGCATGCAGCGCCACCCAGATGGGGAGAGCTGTATTGGTAAGTAACAAAGGAATCTGAGCATAAGAAGAATGTGACTATTGTGCCGCTACACTTGTTCACTTATCTGTCTGCACTCGTTTACCATATCAGATGAGAATGAGTGTCGCACAAAACCAGGCATCTGCAAGAATGGCCGCTGTATCAATACAGAGGGTAGTTTCCGATGCCAGTGCAACGAGGGTTTCCAGGTCAGCGTTACTGGCACTGAATGTATTGGTGAGTATTCCATGATGGGTATTTGGAGCACCAATAAAATGTGTGTCATGCAGGAAAATTTCTACTATAAATTCTTATGTAATGGTCACTCAGCTTTGACCCTTAAAATATTCTTGATGGGACACTAAGCATCAAGCTGCCTGACAAGCACCAATTAGAACTACTCAGACCATAAGTGTAACTGAATCTGATGTCACTTGTTGGGCTATAGAATTACACAAATCCCTACATCTTTGCAAGTTTTACATGTCAATGCTTCACCTATTAATCTGGTGTGTGTGTTATCTTCCTTCTCAGATAACCGTCAGGGCTTCTGCTTCACTGAGGTACTCCAGGTCATGTGTCAACAGTCCTCCACCAACCGCAACACTGTCACCAAATCCGAATGTTGTTGCAATGGAGGTCGTGGCTGGGGATCCCACTGTGAGATCTGCCCTCTGCCAGGTACCACACAATACAAGAAAATGTGTCCATTAGGTCCTGGATACACAACAGATGGAAGAGGTAAGAGCTGAACAATTGACTGGCACACTGTCATACTGCTGCCTATCCACTACTCATTTTTTTTTTAAATCTTGTTTTAGATATTGACGAGTGTCGTGTACTGCCAAACCTTTGCAAGAACGGCCAGTGTGTGAACACCATTGGGTCATATCGTTGCCACTGTAACAATGGCTACACCAGCGACCTGACCAGCACATCTTGTGTCGGTATGGCATGGCCAGAGAAGGCTGCTTTATTCCTTAAACTCTCCTATCCGTCTCATCTTTTCCTTCTTTTCCCACAGACATGGATGAATGTGCCCAGTCTCCAAAACCCTGCAACTTTATATGTAAGAACACAGAGGGTAGCTACTTATGCTCCTGTCCCAGAGGGTACATTCTGCAACCTGATGGCAAAACCTGCAAAGGTAACTTACTAGTTACTTAGTCTTCTGTGCAGATTCTTGACCCTTGTCCTAACACTTGCACTCTCCTTCCCATGCAGACCTTGATGAATGTTCCACTAAGCAACATAATTGCCAGTTCCTCTGTGTTAACACCATTGGAGGTTTCACCTGCAAGTGCCCACCTGGTTTCACACAGCACCAGTCTGCCTGCATTGGTAAGTATGACCTACATGCTTCCTCTTGCTTATTTGGAATGGAATGATGTTATTTCTTCACACCAATTCATTGTACCTCAATTGAGTTGATTTCTCTTTTGATGGTATTGTTTTACCGGTTATAAGCGTATACAAATGATAAACAAGTTTTCTTATGTTGTCTTAGTAGTTGTTACAGATCCGTATAGAATTCTGTCAGTGGTTTCTCCAGCAGCAAATTATTGCTTTTGTTCATGTTGCTGCTGATTGTATTTTTTAGACAATAATGAGTGCAGTTCCCAGAGCAATGTGTGTGGGTCCAAGGGAATGTGTCAAAATACCCCAGGAAGCTTTAGCTGTGACTGTCAAAAGGGATTCTCTCTTGATGGAACAGGGCAAAACTGTGAAGGTAAGTTCACTCTTCAGCGGTGTGGCCTACTAGAATTTTGCATTTAAGGAAAAATGGTTGCTAGGACCCTGACCTGTTTCTCAGTGATCTGAGACATACCACTGGAGCTATCTGGGGACAAAGTACATGTTTTGCTCCATTGAATATTGGTCTGGAAGCCTGTTTACACTTTTGCTTTTTAGCCCTATCCCAAGAGCAGGTGTTTTAAATGTACTTTTTCCTTCTGTCTGATCGTAGATGTAGATGAATGCGTTGGAAACCACCGTTGCCAGCATGGTTGCCAGAATATGCTGGGTGGTTACCGTTGTGGATGCCCACAAGGTTATGTTCAGCACTACCAGTGGAACCAGTGCGTAGGTATGACTAATTTGTTTTCTATGTAAGTGAACTGATGTGGAACCTGAATCACTAGTGGTCAATGAGGACACTGACCACATTTCAGCATCCCATTCTGATATGTTGGCAGTAGTAAGGCCTGGTTCTAGCAGAGTGCATCGACTCTCCTCTGTATCACTAGTAATTATGTTGTTTTCTCATCCTCAGATGAGAATGAGTGTGCCGGAGCACAGATCTGCGGCTCTGCCTCCTGCTACAATACACTGGGTAGCTTTAAGTGTGTTTGTCCGTCTGGCTTTGATTTTGAACAAAATGCTGGTGGCTGCCAAGATGTAAATGAATGCAGTTCAGACAGTAATCCATGCAGCTATGGCTGCTCAAACACCGATGGTGGCTACCTATGTGGCTGCCCAGGTGGCTACTTCAGAGCAGGGCAAGGGTAAGTGTACCAGGAGGTTGAAAGGAGGGGTGCTGTTTGGACTGTCTATCTGAGAGGAATAGCTGATTAGCGTTTTTTTTTGGCACTTGCAGCCATTGCATCACTGGTGCTGGCTTCAGCCAAGTCCCATACCTGACCTCACAGCCTGAAGAGGATGATGAGAGTGCCCTTTCCCCAGAGGCTTGTTATGAATGCAAGATCAATGGTGACCAAAAGAAGAGACGCCAGAGACGAAACATTGAAGAAAATGAAATACAGAAGGTAAAGAGGAATATAGCCCATGCACACAGGGCTTTATCACATAGGACCACCTATTCCTCACCTAACGTAAGTCTGTTGTTTTTTTTTTTTTTTCTTCAGGATTCCCTAAATCTAGCCAGTGTAGACATTGATTCATCTATACCAATGAATTTGAGTCTGGCAGCTATCCAGAAGGAACCCATCCTTGAACTATTGCCTGCAATCGAACCCTTGGAGCGGCATGTACGCTATATCATCAGTAAAGGCAATGAGGATGCCCACTTCCGTATCCTGCAACGACGTGATGGAAAGAGTGTGTTACGATTTGGACGCAAGTTACCTCCTCCTGGCAGCTATCGACTGGAAATTGCCAGCGTGCGTCTCTTTGGGCCACAGGAGCTGCGTCACCTGGAAGATGAACATGACATAGACTACCTCCTTGGGGAGACTGGTGATGCCCTGCGACTCAAACTCAACCTTCACCTGCATTAGGCATCTGAGACTCACTGCCTGCCCTTGTCAGTGGCACTGCAGAGATGCTGACACTTTGGAAAAAACAGATTCTTCTTCTACTGCCAACACCCCCTCCCCACCCCTTCCCGTTTTACCTTACCTGAGCTGCAATTGCCAAGCTGGAAGGCACCCCCAAGTCATTTGAGGTTTGTGTTTCACTTCCTAGAGAAAAATGAAAACAGCAGATTGTCATTCAGTTTGACAGCCATGGGAAATGAAGAGCACCACAGCCAGAGTTCGACAAGGAAGCTTGTTCAGCTTTTTACTTTCTGCTGTTTTCTTAGTCTGGGAAAGTTTGACACTTTATGTGCCCCCTGCTGTTTCTGCTCTTACACACTGGAAGGGCTCTTAATCAGCTACAGATACAACCTGAAGGGCTGCCAATGTGTTCATAAGTGCCTTACCCAGTGGCCTCAAATCAGCACTCTCTTTACTGTAATACTAAGGGTGCCATCATCCTGGGGTCAAAGGTGAAGTGTTAGCAGTGTCTAAATTCAATTTTTGTCAGTATTCTGTATAATGTTAAAAATTAATTTAAAAAAAAAAGATAGATAGAGGACTGCAAATGTTAAACCTCCATTTCAGGACTTGGGCAGAAGTCCGAACGAGTGCAATAACTTGCTGGTGCTGTTTCAGGGTCAAAGGTCATCTCTCATTACTTCCCCTGGTGCTTCTGTGCCTCCCGGTGTGTGCGTGACACTATCATCTGCATGTGTGCAGCTCTAAAGAAAATTGCAAGTTGCTACTATTGCTTATATTAATAGAACTTAAGCAATGTTGGCACTGACTGTATAGCACAAGCCCCCTAAGCTTCCCTCCATTAGCACAAATACCACTTGTTCTTTTTACAGCATTCATGGAAAATTGTGTGAAAGTTGCATTTCTCTCTCTCCACATGGAGAGGGTCCTGTACATACCAGTTTTTCCTCACCTCTTCCAAATCGGCTCATGGTGCTTCTTGGTGAGTAACAATGTGACATCACTATCAGGGCTGCCAGATGGGGAGGAGGTAAGGCCATTGTGTTTGTGAAAATACAACTTTTGGGTGCCAAAGCAAAAAACCTAACAATCAGCCTGTTGAGCCAACTTAAGTTAAAGATGGAAGTGCCTTCAAAACCTGCAAACAATGCAAAAAAATCAAGCAGTTGTCCAAAAATGAAACAATTACCTCATTTAGATGCTGTGCCTTGCTGTGCTGTCCTTAGGAAGAAGCACCTGTTCAATCTGCTGTTGCTGGGAGCAATGTGTGCTTCTTTTTATTTTTTTGATAGGTTTGGATTGACATGTCTGCAGAGCACTCCCATCACGATTTGCCTCCATACTTATGACCACCTCACCTTTCCGTAGTGATCTGCAATTCTGTAGTTAAAGGGCTTATTCATTTAATTTAGTCACAATTTCTCGTGAGGTGTTACTTTTATGATGTTTCCTTTTAAATACTGTTCCTTGTCTCCTGCAGTTGATTGAATGATTTAATTCCAGCAGTTGGAGGGCAATGCCTTCACAGACTGGGGGCCTATTAAATTCCACCCTTTAAAAAAAATTCTGTGTTTTTTTTTTGCCATGTTTATGATTTAGATTGACCCCCCCAAGGTGTTGATGAGTCTTTTTCATGAAAAGGTGTCAAGGTTCCTTTTTTCCTATAGCTTGAAAGCATGTTCAGCTTGACCTTTCATTGGAGTCGGGAGAGCGGAGGGGGCATGTTATGCTGCATCAGCCTCATGCACACCACCAGCACACTGGAGCACCCACCTCACTGAAAACATGTTCATCAGGTGTTTAAATCAGTGGTGCTAAAAGATTGCCTCCGAACAGTCCGGGAATCGGAAAAGCAGTCACATTAATAACATTCTCTGTGAGGTTTTTCATTTTCTCTTTAATTTTGTTTTTTTTTTTTTTTGCAAATTGTGTTTAAAGCTGAAAAACCAAATATTTGTAAACCTGCTTTTAAAACTAAGGTAAATGTATATTTTAAATGAAGTGTAGATGTTTTTTTTTGTGTTTTTGCTTTTACCAAGGCTGCCTAATACTTCTTTCTCTTCTTTTGTGGTGGACTGCCTGAGAGCATTAAGGTGCCAAGGCCTAACTATTGAGACACTTGTGCCCATCTCCTACTTCTGCTTGTTTTTTTGCAGAAGTATATACTTTTTGAAGGATGTAGACATGGCACTTTATGTAGACATGACTTGTCTGAAATGAAAGTTTGTGTTAACTGCTACCAAACTGCTGAAGAAGCCTCAGGTGGTAAAGTGTCAAACAAGCCTGGCAACATCCCCTCTAAAACCCATCGGTTTTGGTACCTGACAGCTCTTCTCCCATACCTGCGTACTGTACTCTGCCTTGGATATATTTATGCATAATCAATCTTTTTTCTTTTTTTTTTAAACTGTTTTCCATGGCGTTATTCTTATTTTAATAACTTTGCCACTACATGTAAAAGCCGTGCACTGTATACCAGCTGAGTGTGGATCTCGTGTCTCAAGGTTTTTGTGTGAGCGACTGAGCCAGAAAGCACAGTTGTCTCTATAAATGTACTGTCCTCTTTAAAGAGAGTGTGAGCACGTGATCATACCAGCATGTTGTCCAGTGGGAGCACATAGTCTGTACTTGCAGTTTTATTGGCTCTGGCAGACATTTTTTGTGTTTTGTTTTTAATTTTGTATCTGAAACATCTGTGGCAATAAAAAATATTGTGGTTTATATTTTTAAATGGCTTTCTGCTATTCTTGTTCCCTAAAGTCCAGTGAGTTGGAAGCACCAGGCACTTTTACTACTTTCCATCACACATTTCCCATTTGCTCCCTTCAGAATAACTTCTGTTCTCCTTTCTAGTTGGCCTTTCATTTAAACTTACAGTGGCAAGAAAAAGTATGTGAACCCTGTTTTTTTTTGCACTAACTGGTCACAAAATGTGATCTGATCGTCATTTAAGCCAAGAATAGACAAATACAATATGTTTAAACTAACAACAAACCAGGCAGCACGGTGGCGCAGTGATAGTGCTGCTGCCTCGCAGTAAGGAGGCTTGGGTTTGCTTCCCGGGTCCTCCCTGCATGGAGTTTGCATATTCTGCGTGGGTTTCCTCCCACAGTCCAAAGACATGCAGGTTAGGTGCATTGGCAATCCTAAATTGTTCCTAGTGTGGGTGTGTGTGTGCCCTGCAGTTGGCTGGTGCCCTTCCTGGGGTTTGTTTCCTGCCTTGTGCCCTGTGTTGGCTGGGACTAGCTCCAGCAGACCCCTGTGACCCTGTAGTTAGGCTATAGCAGGTTGGATAATGGATGGATGGATAATAACAAACCATCATAATCTTTCATGTCTTTATTGAACACAATATACACCCATCAAACATTTACAGTGTGCAGTGAAAAAAGTGAACCTTTGAATTTAATAACTGGTCAAACATCCCTTGGCAGCAATAACCTAATATCCTTAATCAAGTGCTTTCAGTAGCTGTGAATCAGACCTGCACATTTTTCGGGTGGAACTTTTCAGCTCAACATTCTTTAGATGTCTGGTGTGAATGGCTCACTTGGGGTCATTCTACAACATGTCTGTTAGGTTAAGGTATGGGCTGTGACTGGGCCACTCTAAAAGTCAGATTTCTTTTTAGAAGCCATTCTGTAGTAGATTTACTTCAATGTTTAGGGTTATTGTCTTGCTGTATCACCCAACTTCTAGTGAGCTTCAGCTTATGGACAGTCACCCTGACATTATTTTATGCTAAACTAGGGAATTAATTTCCCCTCGATGATGGCAAACTGTCCAGGCCCCAAGTCATCAAAGCAGATCAAAATCATGATGCTTCTTCCATCATACTTCATTATTGGGATGGAGTTTTCATATTGGTTCTGTTTGTAGTGCCCTTTTTATACCATATGTACTGCTGTGTGTTTTTCCAGAACAATTCAACATCAGTCCACAAAACATGTTGTGGAATGGCAAGGTGGTATTTGGTAAACTTCAGGCATGGAGTAATGTTTTGGAGAGTCATGTTTTACCTCTTCATCTTGACTTTCAAGTCATCTTGGCTGGGTGCCCATTCCAGGGAGAATAACCCCAAAACTTGTGTGTCCATTTATGCACAATTTGTCCATGCATAAAGTGATGAGTATCTAAACTTTTTAAAATTACTTTGAAACTCTTTCAAGGTCTATGCAAATCGAGAATTATTGATTATTACTGATCTTCTGAGATCTCTTTTTTTTGCAAAGCATGCTTCACATCAGCAGGTGTTTCTTGTGAATAGCAAGCTCAAAATGTCTGAGTTGTTTTTAAATTCCAAAGTAGCTCTAAACCACATTGACAATCTTGTTTTGTTGGTTGGACTCCAGATTATGTTATGGAAAAAACTTTCCTCTGTATTCAAATAAATCATTCTCAGAAACCAGATGAAAATGCAGAATGATTCTTTATTTGGGCATTGGTATGGAATACAATTCCTTCCCTTTTATACTTTTCCTATTACAATTACCTTAACTAATACATCACATCATCTGACTGTTAATATGCATAATTCTATCATCGTAGCCAATCAACTCCAGCCACCAGTAACTTTGTACACATGTTGATTCTTCCATTATTCTAATCATTGCTTTGTTAATAGGGGTGTCCTACAGGTTTTCCCATTGATCTTATCACCACTTCATAATAGGGGTGTTTGGGCTTTCTCACTAGTTTGTTCTTGCTTTTTAATGGGGTGTTTGTTACTCATCTACTTCATTTTAACCTTAGCAACTGTCTTGGTAGCTCCTGCAAGATGAGGCAAAAGCCTCACATGATACAAGCTTAAGTCGTGTTTAGTTAACTCTTTAGTTACTATCAGTTCTTTTCCTCATGCTTTTAGTAATCCATTGTTACAACTTCATCTAAGTATATGCTTGTGTTAAATTGTAAAAATTATTTCGTACTGATTAAACATTTTTGATTAAAATTGTATAGTATGTCACCTTCTGACTCCAGTTAGCTTTTGTTGAAGTCATTAGCCAAGGAGTTCACATACTTTTCCAGCCAACACTGTTAATGTTTTTTATTCATCCATCCATCCATCCATCCATCCATCCATCCATTACCCAACCCGCTATATCCTAACTACAGGGTCACAGGGGTCTGCTGGAGCCAATCCCAGCCAACACAGGGCACAAGGCAGGAAACAAACCCCGGGCAGGGCGCCAGCCCACCGCAGGGAGCACACTCACACACACCAAGCACACACTAGGGACAATTTAGAATTGCCAATGCACCTAACCCTGCATGTCTTTGGACTGTGGGAGGAAACTGGAGCACCCGGAGGAAATCCATGCAGACACAGGGAGAACATGCAAACTCCACACAGGCAGGACCCGGGAAGTGAACCCAGGTCTCCTAACTGCGAGGCAGCAGCGCTACAAGGAACGCCACCCCTAATGTTTTTTATGATGTATTCAATATTTACATGAACAATATAATAATTTGTACACTATTAGTTAAACCAAACTATGTTAATTATTTTTACTTAGATGAAATTTTATGACAAATATGTACCAATATAGGTTTATTTTCAAAGGAGTTCACATGCTTTTTTTTGTCATTGGAAGTCGTCTGAGCACACAGATAGCAGGATTGTACATCTCATTGCTGTATTACTACCTGCTCAATGGCCACTTAGCACTCCCTTGGCCACACTTCTCCTCCATTTTGACATGAAAGAATTTTGACAGAGGGAAGGATACTGCAGTACTTGGAACAAATGAAGAAAGGAGAGGAGCAAAACATGAAAGACAGTCATCTTTGTAAATTGCTTAACTTCTGAATGGAGAGCAAAATGAGACTGTAAGTAAATATTTATAACAAACATATTAACATCAGGAGGCAGGCGATGAAAAAGTATTGTAGTCACTGCTTAAAAACATCAATCTAGGACATAGTCAAAAACTGGAAGAAGTCAGAAACTAAATATGGTACCTGAGAAGCTCACATTATGAAACTCGATGTCTCAGTAAAATGTTGCAGAATTCCTATTGACTACTCCTGTCTCCTTTGTAATGCCAGTAGTTGCTTTGCGAAAATTACTGGTAGGAATTGTCAAAGAGAATTTACAGTATATTTGACAGATGGCAGACACAGAATAGATGGTTTGCTAAATGTGGTGAACTGTGTGGCAT
The DNA here is from genome assembly GCF_900747795.2 of Erpetoichthys calabaricus. Taxonomy (NCBI): domain Eukaryota; kingdom Metazoa; phylum Chordata; class Cladistia; order Polypteriformes; family Polypteridae; genus Erpetoichthys; species Erpetoichthys calabaricus. The sequence continues at coordinate 135,476,082 of NC_041405.2, forward strand.
GGCACCCTGAATGAAAATATCAGATTCTTTTTATTATTGCCAGGCAGAATTTTAGTCACTCATAATTAAATAATACATATTTTTAGTGTGGGTTGCACTTGGACAAACCCCTATAGAGCAGTAAGCTGACTAAACTCCTTTTTAAAATGACGTTGGCACTATACAGTCAAATATTTTGAAGAGTATAATTTGAAAGCAATCAAGTTGGGTACAAAAATATGCATTTGCATGGTAAAGGCTTTTGTACACCATTAAAAAATATCCCAGGCTGCCAGTAAGAAAGAATTGTATTATTATGGAAATGCTGCACACGTTATTCCCAATAATTGAACAATATTTTTAACACTTATTTAAGCATGTGAATCTATACTGAATCAGATTTGTTTTTGAAACTACAGCCTCCATATAAATTGTTTTCTGGGAATGGGAATAATAATTTACTGACATTTCAGTTCTGGAAGACAATATTTCATTGGATGAATGCACTGCGGACTTTCAAGCCAAATTTATAATACTATCGATGAAAGAAGAGCCAAGAACTGATACACACCTAAATCAAGTTGAGTGTGCAAAGCACATAGTCATAAAATCATAAAATGCTGCCTCTGATACTAGAGTCTGAGAATAAAACAAAGATAGAAGTCGGAGAAACAGTGGACTGTTCAGAGATTATTGTCAGTTTAGAAAGTGAGCAGGGTCTTGTTTGCTAGAATCTCTCGTTGTTTGGCCAATATACTCGTACAATAGGCTCACTATCAGGCCATCTTTTACAAAATATAAACATGACTTTGTCTGTAATTGTCTGATTGTATCCATATTAACTAATGCCTCCAATCAGATAGATAGATAGATAGATAGATAGATAGATAGATAGATAGATAGATAGATAGATAGATAGATAGATAGATAGATAGATAGATAGATAGATAGAATTCTTTATTGTCATTATGCATACACATAATGAAATTTTTTGTTGGTAGGACTCGGCTTCAAAGCAGAATACTTAAATACACAATAGACTATAAATAATAAAATAAACATAATAAGTATAAAAGACAGCAGCAATAAAGCATCATCAAGTCCAAACTTTTCCTGAGGTAGTACGCCTGCAGAGACCAGTGATCTGTGTGCGTGGGTCTGCAGGAAAGGAATACGAGTGTGTGTGTTTGATTACGAGGGAAAGTGCGTTTGCATGTCTACAGGAGGGCAGGTTAGGGGTAGATGTATGTGTGTGTATCAGCAGGGGCAGATGGACTTCACAGCTCTGAGGAAAAAGCTGTCTTTCAGTCTGCTGGTACGTGTTTTTATGTTTCTGTACTGCTTTCCCGAAGGCAGTGGTACAAACAGTCCATTTCCCAGGATGGGTGAGAGCCACACCATACCTCTGTGCTCAAATGGTGAGTCATTCTACCATTTACTCTCACCTCTGTTTTTCTAATGTCACTCCTAAGATATACTTTTTTGAATAGAATAAAATAAATCAAAGGCATCTGAGGTGAATTCCTCATTATTTTGACTGACTCACCAGGTAACAGAAGGTCAATCTCCCTGCTTTCAGCAGTCTGTTTTCTTGATTCTTTGCATATTTCGTGTTCCATCTCCCGCGGTTCTTCTAAGACTGCTAACACACAGTAACAGATGTCCCATTTCTATATAAGAACAAAAGTGCAGAAACGTTAACTACTGAAAATTTGTAATAGATAGATAGATAGATAGATAGATAGATAGATAGATAGATAGATAGATAGATAGATAGATAGATAGATAGATAGATAGATAGATAGATAGATAGATAGATAGATAGATACTTCATTAATCCCAAGGGGAAATTCACATACTCCAGCAGCAGCATACTGATAAAGAAACAATATTAAATTAAAGAGTGCTATTCATACCCTTTACTTCAACAAAAAGGCAATTTTTAACACAAGTAAATCAGAGGAGAAAAAAATAAAAAACAAAAGTGGGTTAGCACATTTCCTTAGTGTAGTTCGGTGTCTACTGAATCAGATTTCCATCATTAAATGAAATTCAGACAACACAATCATGTGTGCCTCAAACCTCAGATGATGATGTTGCTCCTCCACATTTTGTAAACCGAGCTCTCTTATGAGATGCACCCTTTACTCACCTATTGGCAAAACAGCTGAAGCCCCAAAAAGTTCCTGGAAGATTCTTTAAATTAAGGTCTCCACAGAAGTAAGCCAAACAGGTACTTAAAGAGAAATAAGTAAGCCGATCTGCTCATGTTTACAGTTCCAGTTTATACTTCCAAAAGCAATACAACCAGACCTGTGTTCAAGACACTTTTTGTTTGAGGTACTACATTCTCTGTAACACCAGTAAGAAACATTTTATTGTATTTAAATATGATTACTACTGATGCATTTATTAAATAAAAGTGACAGACTAAGATAAAAGTAATAAACAAATCCAGTTCCTTACAAACTTTTTAAAGTGTTGTCTTTCCCTCAGGAGCCCTTTATCTTTCTTCCAATGACGAATCTTATAAACTTTTAGGCTGCACATTTTCAGAAAAAAGTGATGAAAGCAAGAACCTTATAAATCTCTTTAATAAAATATTGTTGGAAGAATGCTGTATATGTTTAGAAGGAGCTATTGCATTCATTGCACTGTAAACGAGTACCAAATTTAAAACAAAAACAAACAAAGCCTATGTTTAATTCCTATTATAAACCGTATTCTCCTCTTCTCCTGTTTCTTTCATGTCTCCTTTCTGAGAGTATCGGTTTTACTAAAGTTTTTAGTGCACCTTTGCATACTGGCCTCAAAATGCTCTCTAGGTAGCACAGTGATGTATTTGCGAGGGCTGCTACCTCAGTGTTGGGTTCAAATTCTGACTTAGTCACTGCCTGTGTAGTTTATATGTTTCCCTTGTGTCTATGTGGGTTTTTTTCACTGGGTACTCTTGTTTTCCTCCGACATCGCGAAGTCAAGCATGTTAGGTTAACTGGCAGCTCTAAACTGGTCTTATATGCATGACGCTCTTGATGGATTGGCATCCAATCCAAGGCTGATTCCTGCCTTATGCCCAATGGCATAGAGATAGAACTCGATAGAACCTTGGACTGGATTTGGAAATCCAGTGATGGATTACTTTATTGGATTGTTTTCCCAAGTTGCTAATTAGCCAGAATAAGACAGCATTTAACTTAATTCTACTCAAACAAATTCAGTGATATGTATTCTCATATGTGTGTGTCTGTTAAGAGACACGAAGAAATAACCAGGAGATGGTAATGTGAGGCAAGATTCATAGTCAAGCAAAAAGTGGTCGAAGCCAGAAAAAAGGCAAACAAGGAGGCAACTTAAACACGAGGGCAAAACCAGAATCAGAAATCAAAGTCAAAAAGGCAACCAAAGCAGAAAGCAATACTCGCCACTACTAGAGCCTGCTACAATTTCAAACTAAGTATGCTAGAATTCACAAACAAGGAGTTTTAGCAATCGAAGTATAACGTATGATGTGACTGCTGCCATATTTATAGTGTCCCATTTCATGATGTAATTAGCACAGAGATCATGTTATGCATTAAACCATGTCACATAAACAAAAAAAACCAAAACTAAATAGGTATAAAATAAAACTTTCCTAATTCACCCTGAAATGATCAGACAATCTGATAAACAGATTCTACAGCCAAAAAACATGAAAAGCCCCAAAAGACGTGTATGGAACGTATGGATTAATACGTAGTGTTTATCATTATTTAAAAACTGAAATAAAGGAACAAAATATAGAAGCATAAATTTACTTTTGCATGTACAGTACATATCTATTGGAGAATAATATCTATCTTACATTTTGATAATATTTTTAAATATCTAACAATATAAATTTTTAAGCCACCCAATTTATTAGATAACTAGTCATTTAGCCCGTTACAATAACGGGCGCTAGAACAGTAGTGCATAAACATTAGTAGGAACAGTCTATATTAAATGGCAAGGGACTTTGACCTCATTCTTTTTTGTTGGTCGTATTTTTCTTTCTTTCAGCCTTTCTTTTGTTGATGTTTACTTGCTGAGCTGACCGTTCTTCGTGGGCTGCTGCCGTGTATTGCGTGTCTTTAATTTTCTGTGACAGTAATACTGTCTTGTACGGCTCTATTCAATAAGGGCGCGCACAAAAAGGCGAGCTTCAAAAGGGCGACCTCAATTGAACGCGGCGAATAAAGGCGTTCGTAGATAATTTAGTTCAAATGGCTCTGGAATATGTGAAGAGCAACAAAGGTGCAGATCTTTATTTACGCGCGCCTTTATTCGCTGCGCCCAATTGAGGTCGCCCTTTTGAGGCTCACCTTTTTGTGCGCGCCCTTATTGAAGGATACCGTCTTGTACGTCCGCTGGCTTGTACGTCCGTAATATACCTTTAATTTTCTCTGGCGGTAATACAGGCGTGCGCGTCGGTAATATGCCTTTAATCTCCTCTGACAATAATACTGGCTTGTATGTGGCTGTAATATGCGTCACTGTATTGTGTACCTTTAATTTCCTCTCGCAGTAATACTGGTTTGTATTTCCGTAAAACGCCTCTAACTTTCTCTGACAGTAATATCGCACATCGCACCGTGCCCTGTGCATGCGAACTTCACCAGAAGACACCCACACACGGACACCTGGACGCACATAGGGATTTTATATATATAGATGCCAGCAGATATCCTCTAGCTGAAATCCCAAAGAAATGGTATGGAAATGGACTGGAGGACTGAGTTGTTGTTGTTGAATAGGAAAGGTGTGAAGATGGCTTATCCCATTGGTCCGGGAGTTGCATCAATGAGCCTGAACTAATATACAGACAGAGGTAACAAAGAAACTCAGTCTCTCTCCATGTAGGAGAAGACCACGCAGGAGCAAAGCCCAAGACAGAGCCACCAAGTAGTCTTTGCAAACCAAACTGATTATTACCCAGGTTGTATTCATCTTATTTTTCCAACATTCATATTTGTACTGTGTTTATTATGTGGGCATATATTAAACAGATGTGTAACTTTTCTCCTGCCTGCTCTGGTACTCTATTTGATTGCCTGGTGTAAAAGAAAGGGGAGAAGTGTTGAACTACAGCAGCAGTTAATCCTGACCGTGTGGTAAGAGTACAGGAATTTGGGTATGTAGTATGCAGTGCAAACGTATAAAAGCTTATGGCACTAATCGTTAATGATGAAAACAAATCTGGAAGTGCTACCAGTCTACAATAGGGCACATTTGCTCATAGACGGTCAATTCAGAGTCATCAATTAACCGAATATACATGTTCTTGAGATGCTGGAGAAAAACTCACATAAGCACATGCCAACAGCACACGCTCAATATTTAGGATTGGATTCAAACCAGTATCGTGAATTGTTGAAGCAGCAGCATTAATCACTTTCTCAACATGCTTCTCTAAACTGAACTAAAGTGAACTATCCATGATAACAAGATACCTTAATAGGACATTACAAAAACTTGACTTGTTTCAAAAGCAGGAAAGTTACAGTATATGGAAAGTTAATGACATAATATGACATTCTCAGATCAGCTTAGTCCAATCCAAGGTCATGGTAGGCATGAGCCTGTTCTGGCAACACTGGGCACAAAGCAGGAAACACCCTTTAGAAGGACTGCAGTCCATTGTAGAGCCCACAAATGCACACATTCACACACACTGAAGGCCAATTCACTTAACTGATGTGAATTGGTGATATGGGAGGAATATGCTCATCCGGGAATGGAATATGGACCCCGTACACTAGATCCACGACCATGTTATGTTTATAAATAGGGAAGAATAAGATATACATTTTTTTTATTGTACCAAGAGGAGCTGCTACCTCCTCTGTGTGAAAACTGAAGGAACATTTGAAACTACAGTAGTTAAGGCAAGTTATAGTAAGTAGTTTTTTACATTCTGTATGCTACAATTTCTGTCTAGAATCCTAAGTTCCAAATTGTCTGACTGCCAGGCATAGAAAATGTTCCTTCTTAAGCTAACAGCTTGTTTGCTCTACCAGAGCACATGCTGGACGAAAAAGAGAAAGAAAAGACCACACACATACACCACAGTAGATCTGTAAAGGTCAACGTGTACAGAGGCATTAAGCCACCTCTGTACCAATCTGTCTGTCTATGGCATTTACTTACTTAATTTGGCTCAATGTGTTTAATTTCAAATTATATATCATTTAAAGTTTTTTACTTCATTCAACTTCTTGTTCACTTTACTCTGCATGTATTTGCGCACAAAATACATATAACTTAATATACTTATTCTTTATTATTGCAGAGTAAAGTCTGTTGTATTGTGTTGTAAAATCTTCTGTTGAGCGGTGTCTTGCTGTATCACTAAAAATGAAATTTACATGAAAGCAGTGTATGGATCATTGCATTCCATCTTTTCATGAAATGCAACTAACTAGACATAATACAATTCATTCTACCTTAGATACCACAAATAAACATGCACACAGCTACTAAAACTTTAACTAGGGCACATGCTGTGGAAAGGCAAGGCCTTTTAAACAGAAGTCTGAATTTCTTTCTCTGGCCTAAGTGCCTGCTTTACCACTGCTCTGTTTGATGTCTGCACTGGACCCCGTAGCTGGGATAAATGACTGGCATCCACAGGCTATATTTAATTTTCCTTAGTACAGAACATAGAGAAAAAGAGAAGTTTAGTTTTATGAGACGTGTCTCAGACAGAGGAAGCAGAACTTGTATTTACTAAGTACCTGGCCTTATGTCAAAAACTGTAAACTCCATTAAAAAAAGAACTTCATTAATGGGAGTGATCACTGCCAACCAACTGCTGACTGAGTGACCTCATGCATGCCACAGATTCTGACTGTACCACAAATGAGCACCGGGGCAAGACATAAAACAAATCCCAGTATTTAATTTGATTCATTATTATACAGTATAGTGCTCTTGTCAGTGGACATTCTCAGAGTGCTGCAGATTTACAAATTTCAATTCAACAAACAAAATAATCGAGTTACTTCATAGCAACTTTAAATTGGCACTACAGGCTATAAGTGTGGAAGTGCCTTATGAGTGACTTGTGACCTATCCTGCCTTGTACCCATTGTTAACAGTACAGGCTCTGTGTTATGCCATAAGGGCAAGGGTATGGAGAAGATAAACGTAAGTGAATAAATAAAGCAAAAGCCATAAACCGGAAAAAAGACATAAAAGTGACAAAACTAGAATGTAATCCTAACTTGTAATAAAAAAAAGATATCAGAAAACAATAAAGCATAAGCCATAACCCGGAAAAAAGACATAAAAGTGACAAAACTAGAATGTAATCCTAACTTGTAATAAAAAAAAGATATCAGAAAACAATAAAGCATAAGCCATAACCCGGAAAAAAGACATAAAAGTGACAAAACTAGAATGTAATCCTAACTTGTAATAAAAAAAAAAAAGATATCAGAAAACAAGAAAGACACACATACATTTTCTTTTTGTTTCGTGAGATATCCACAAACTTGGATAATTAAGTGACCCCAGGAAACAAAAGCACACTTTATACCCTGTGACCCTAGACATTATAGGACATGTGACGTCATGATAGTTGTGCTATAAAAGATGTTATACCTGATAGTAAAGACAAGTGAAATTTTTATGATGGAACCAGGAAAAGAAACAAAGTCGTTATGCCAAGCTAAATCTTCACTCAAATGTTTAACAAAGATTATGGTCAAAGCAAAACACACACCAACATGTTAAGTTTTGTCCACAGTCTTGGATAACTAGTAAGGAATAAGTAGTGGTGCTGACCTTTGTACGGTTGTCCCATTGACATCACTAGTCGTGACCGCTAGTCATTCAATGGTTGCAACCACCCTAGCAACAGAATTCAAAGAACCTACAAAAAATAGAGGCTCATGTCAAAAACAAAATGGGATCCGAAAACACAATATATTTAAAACTTGTAATATGATTTCAAACCAAAAATTGCACACCAGAAATGGATTCGACAGCCTGAAAATCCTATTATTACATATACAAAAAAAGTCGCCACCAAAAAAAAAGGTCACACACTCTAATATTTTGTTGGACTGCCTTTAGCTTTGATTACGGCATGCATTCGCTGTGGCATTGTTTCGATAAGCTTCTGCAATGTCACAAGATTTAGTTCCATCCAGTGTTGCATTAATTTTTCACCAAGATCTTGCATGATGGGTGCATCACTTCATCTGTCTCTCTTCTTATCCTGATGCGCCCATCACTCTGGAACAGGGTAAATCTGGACTCATCAGACCACATGACCTTCTTCCATTGCTCCAGAGTCCAATCTTTATGCTCCCTACCAAATTGAAGCCTTTTTTTCCGGTTTGCCTCACTGATTAGTGGTTTTCTTACGGCTACACAACTCTTCAGTCCCAATCCCTTGAGTTCCCTTCGCATTGTGCGTGTGGAAATGCTCTTACTCTCACTATAAAACATAGGCCTGAGTTCTACTGTTGTTTTTCTTCGATTTGATTTCACCAAACGTTTAAGTGATCGCCGATCACGATCATTCAGGATTTTTTCCTTGCCACATTTCTTCCACGAAGACGATGGGTCCCCACTATCCTTCCAGTTTTTAATAATGCGTTGGACAGTTCTTAACCCAATTTTAGTAGTTTCTGCAATCTCCTTAGATGTTTTCTCTGCTTGATGCATGCCAATGATTTGACCCTTCTCAAACAGACACATCTTTTCCACGACCACGAGGTGTGTCTTTCGACATTATCCAATAGGAGGCTCGTACCTGTTTGCTTAGTTAAATCCAGGTGGCGACTTTTTTTTTGGCCAGGCAGTGTATAAAAACCCCAAAAAAGTCTTAAAACATTTTAAAAAGAAAACAATTCATAGGTTTATGTTTGTAATCAATGTTGAAATGTGTAAATTTATATTTGCAATATGTGTGCCATACTTTTAAGCACTTGTTGCTTTCTGACAGTTGTGCATTTTAAATTGTTTTTTCTGTTTTGATACTTATTGTATGTAGTGTCCCCACTCTTTGCAAGACACCAGCAGGAATATAAAAAAGCTGTTTATTTGCTTGACCTTACAACGACTTTGTTAAAACTTAAATAATTACTTAGTAGACATTCTAACCCTGTTCCCTACATTACAGTGAAACGTGAGACATAATGCTCTCTAGGCTACACAATATGCCAGTATTACATCACAGTACAATACATACACTATAACATGTGGCGTGACACTGGGAACAATATATACATTAATCCAAAAAGACAGCCAGAGGAGGTTTAAGTGTATGAGAAGGGTAACCCATCCAAGCATGTTTACCCTACCCCACACATGTATGCGTGTATTATAACTACCAGGGGCACCACTGAGTCCAAAACCACAGACATAGTAATACCTAAAACAATTCCAGGTTCAAATAAATACAATTTTTATTTGACAAAATGCCATTCACTTACAATTACCAGCCAGATAATCCATTCACAGATCCTCCTTTATCCTTCAAAAGAGCATTGCTCACTGCCTCCAAGACAGTCCTCCCCTGGCAGTGCCCTGTGGAGGTCCCCATAGAACCTAACAGGGCTGCGTCTGCAGACCCCAACTCCCATCAATAATATCCACTTGCAGAGCCACAGCACCATTTGTAACTTCAGTGGTAGATCCGCAGTTGCAGAACCGGAAGTGATGTCACCGCAGTTTCAAGACTGACTTCGTAAAATTACTTTCGGAAGGGTTCGGCTGGTCTGGGCAAAGCCCGGAAATTAACCAGGCCAAGGACCCATTCAAAAATTAAGCGACAAAAATGAGAAGGAAAAACAGTACATCAAACCAAATAATATGCATCATTGTGAAGTTCGGAGGGTTTCTGCCATCATGTCGTGTCATACTGTACATCAAACTAAACAATACAGATCATTTCTGTGAAATACACTATTAACATTTACGTTGTGTTCGGGTCTGTGGGAACTATTTAACATGTCGACAAAATTAAAATCATTAAGATTTGTGTTAACTAAAAATAATTTGTCGTTTACATTCATGAAACGAAATATACAATACAGGGTGTTCATAATGTCCGTGTGCAATTTAAAATAGTTGTAACTTTGTAAGTATATGTGATAGAAAGAATCTGTAAAAAGGATTAGAAAGAAGAAACACTTACGTTTTTCGTTGTTCTTGTTAATTTTCAACTTGTCCACCACCATTACTAATACAAAGGGTAATACAATTCTGTTCTCGGAAAACATTTTCAAGCTGATTTTCAGTAATACCAGCAATCACATCAGTTATCCTCACTTGTAAGTCTTCTAAAGATTGAGGTTTGGTTGAATAAACATTCGTTTTCACATGTCCCCATAAAAAGAAATCCAATGGAGTCAAAACTGGCAAATGTGGAGGCCAAGAAAATGGTCCACCTCTTCCAATCCATCTGTTAGGGAATTTCTCATGTAGAAACTGTCTAACATGCAAAGCAAAGTGACAAGGGTCTGCTGGAGCCAATCTCAGCCAACAGGCAGGAACAAATCCCAGGCAGGGCACCAGCCCACCGCAGGACACACACACACACCAAGCACAATTTAGGATCGCCAATACATGTCTGGGAGGAAACCCACACAGACACATGGTGAACATGCAAACTCCACACAGGGAGGACACGGGAAGTGAACCCAGGTCTCCTTACTGCGAGGCAGCAGCGCTACCACTGCGCCACCCTTCCACTACAACACTATTCCATTAAATAATTCCTATTTCTTTTGGTAAAGAAGCCAGTGACAGCATGATGGAAACAAGCAGTTTGCAGAATTAAAACTGATGGCTTAATTGGTGACTCAAAAATAATTCCGTGTTGATGTGTGTTTAGTGGGTCCAGAGATCCATTGCCCCCTGTCCAGTTGTGGTTCCTTTAGTGCATCTGATGCTGCCAGAAGTTGTCGTATATTGGGAACTGTAGACTCTGTGTTGGTACTGTTTTTTGGGTTGACCCATTCCATCACAACCCCACTCCCCAATGGGTCAAATAGCCTACTGTATATTTAAACCTAGAACAACAGCACCAAGAACGCAAAATTTCATGAAATATGGTTCAGCCATTTTTGCTTCATTAGAGAACAAACAAACACAGAACCAGATTAAGATTTTATTTACATAGATTACAACAACCAGATGTTTCCTGTCATTATTGATCTGTCCCTTACAGTGCTTTGGAGGAATTTTGTTCTTTGCTTCTTATGGATCACTTCCAACTCACTGCCATTTGCACATTCTAGAGCGTAAATTACTCGTTTCAAGGGTGGGGTTTGGTTTTAAACTTTAAGAAACACATTCCTAAGTTAAATGTACTGTACCTTTATCATCATTCACTCTGGCGGACAATTGTTTGTGCATTTTAGGTCTTGTTTAATGACATTGCTGCACACATGTCACAGATGGATGGTCAGACATTCTACTGAAGATTCTTCTGATAAAAAACATTTAATAAGTAAACTTTATCCATACTGTGTATTATCAAAGCATCCTTAAACTATGACAATGCCACCGTGATGTTTGAATGTTGGAATGTGGTTATTTCTGTGGTCTTCGGTGATAGCTTTTCTTCAGAAGCAATGGCACCCTTTGTCATCCAGCTCTGATTCATCACTTCATAGAATATTACTACAAAACACATATAAAGTGAGTGCTGTACTTAATGAGCAGAGTTTTTTTGCCTTAATCCTTTCTCAGTGATGACCTCTGTATTTCTGTTGATGAAATTATGAAAATCGCCCTGAATCAAATCAAAAGAGGCCTGCAGATCCCCAAATATTGTTCTTGGGAGGTTTAGACATAAACATGAACAATTCTATTCTTTGTTCATTGAGAGGTTAAGTCTGGAGATAACTGATTACTCTTCCAAACAAACTCCCTTCAGACATTGTGGCTCTGACTGTGGCTTTATGAAGCACCAGCGTTATTTTCTAACACTCTGCACACTGATAGACATTAACAATCATTTTACTAGAGAATTTGATTATTATTAATTGCAGCCATAGTTTTGTATCCTATGTGCTGACAGCTTCTTTCTGATGGCACAGGGAAGCATCAGACCAGCTTATGGCCAATAGTGCTTGCTAAAATTAGGCCTGATTTGTAAACCAACATATTTAAACATTTATCCATCCAGTTTCAAACTCACTTTATCGATTTCCAGGTCATAAATGGAAAGGGTCTGTTTAGTCACAAATGGGAGGACAAGACAGATAGTAACTCTCAACAGGATATATTCTATTACAGGATACTTTCATGCAAGTACCCTTACTCTCTTACAGCAGACCAAGCTGGAGTCTCTGATTAATGTACCACCTGTGTCTTTGGGTACAAAACCTTACATAAACACAGGTACAAGGTGCAATATGCAGAGTCAACACAGGAGATAGTGGTTTTGATTTAAGGTAACAACTCTGTAGGTGTGAGATAGCAGTACTGACCATCACACCACCGTGGTACCCAGTATTCAACTGGAGAGGTGCTTTTTTACACTTAGCCACAAAATTATTCATTTTTGTCTTGGAAACCTTAGAACATTAAAAAAATTTGACTAGAACAGTCCATTTAGCCCAAAATGCTCACAACATGATGTGTCTACCTTTTCTAATAGAATGTGAGTTAAAATAAGAGCTGGCTGCCTAGTGAATGCCATTTACATCAAACAATTTACTTAGAGAGAGAAAGAGAGAGAAAATGCTAGGTAAGTAAGAACCTAGATGACTTCTTGACCAAAAAGTGAGAGCATGTGATACCTAGTAGAGGAAACTAGAGCTTGGTTGACCACTTTATAACAAAGTCAGGAGGTGCAGGCACTAGTCCGTTGTTTTTCTAGCCCTGTTTCTAGGAGACAGTACACAGTCCTTGGTTCAGAGGAATGGGATCACATCTAAGATTTACCTATAAGTGCATGGGTAGCTGGGAAGCTGATCTGGAGTACTGACTCTTTGACTACGGGTAGATCTAACCTGGTGTCTCTGTCTCTATAGCTAAATTGAGTGGCACGTGACATAGCATTTATTGAGGCTCTTGGCCAGAGGTCCTCAATCACAGTCCTGGAGGGCCGCAGTGGCTGCAGGTTTTTATTCTGACTAGTTTCCTAATTAGGAAGCAGTCCATGCTGATAATGAAACTTGGTATTGAACTATTTAGCTTGTTAATGCTTGCATTCATCCAAGAGCAATTTTAATTGCACTGTAGAGTTTCCTTCTGTGAGAACGTTATTCATGTGTTTTGTGGACCAGAACAGATTTAAACTTAATGGTCCTTCCAATTCCCCTCTCATTCGTTTCTAAACATTATTTTATCACAGATACTTCATGGTAAGTACGTTAGCTGGAGAGCTGATGGTTTATTGGTTATCTGCATCTTGTTATTAACTAATGTCTGATTAAGAAAACAGGCCAGCATTAAAACTTAAATGCAGCTGCTAAAATTTAAAATAGGCAATTAAGGGTTCTGAATGGTAACAGGCAAGAGAAATAAAATTAAGCCCGAAAAATGTATTGCTTTAGTAGTAAATAAAAGGGTTCTAATTAAGAAATTGGTTAAAGTGAAAACCTGTAGCCATAGCAGAGTGGACTGTAATTGAGGACCTCTGATCTACAAAGTAACTAAAATTTGTCTTTGAAGAATAAAGGCACTAACAAGGAATAGAGTTAAACACCAACTACCATTATCAGCAAGGACTGAGTTCTAATTAGGACACTGGCTGGAACGAGAACCCGTAGCCACTGCGGCCCTCCAGTATCGTGATTGAGGACCCCTGCTCTTGGCTAAAAATGACCCTTGGGGGAGTTTCAAGCCTTCTGATGACAGAGAAATCAGTGAAAACTTTGGTATGGTACTTGAGAGAGCATGCACACCAGTATTAAATATTAGTACTGTTTTGTTTTCCTAAAATTTGTCATAATATGTATGTATGAGTATAACCACTGTTATCAATCAGGTAAGCATTGTTATTAAAAATTACATTGCTGATAGTGCTGAACCTGATATGTTTACTATGTGTCCACTGGCCCTTTCATGCATGACAATGTATATTCGATTGCTGATAACACACCAATCGGTTGAGGATGTTGAGTTATGATGATATGGGAGCCCTGGTAAGTTTGACTCCTGCCTTGCAAGTGAAGCGCTAGGGATAGGTTTTTGGTTCTCTAACTGCAAACTGGGTTGAACAAGCTCAATAATGGGTAGAGAAAAAAATAAATATTCTTGTACTGTATGTGGTGCATTTTTGTATTTATTCATCCTGGTGTCATTATTTTTAACTTAGACTTTATGATTTTGTCAGTGACATATTAGCAGTAAAATTGTTTGTAGCTTTTTGTATTCTGGCATGTTTTATTTGTGGAATTTGCGTACTATCCAACTATAACCTGGTTGAAATCATATGTTTAAAATACATGCTAATTGTGGCCTTGAAATCGGTAGAGTGTGTGACTGTGACTCCTCATACAGCACAGTGACTGTGAGTCTCCATACAGCTCAGCCCTGCACCTCCTCCCCAGTCAAACTGATTTTCTTCAGGTCTTCTTTTCCTTTATCCATACACCTCTGCTTTGGCCTCCCCTTCTCTTTCTTACCCTGTACTACCATTCCCATCACTCTTTTTCCTACACATTAATTTTCTCTCATCATCACATGTTCATACTATTTCAACCTACTTTCCTGTACTTTCTGAGATAGCTCTCCCATTTTTATCTATCCATCCATCCATTATCCAACCTGCTATATTCTAACTGCAGGGTCACGGGGGTCTGCTGGAGCCAATCCCAGCCAACACAGGACGCAAGGCAGGAAACAAACCCCGGGCAGGGTACCAGCCCTAATTGTCTCTTTCTTATTCGGTCATTTTTGGTAAAACTACACATCTCTCTCACCATCCTGAAATATTGGTGATTTTAAAAGGAAAACTCTGGGAGGAGCAATTGCAAACTTCCATCAATATGTGTCATGTTCCATTCTTGGGCACAACAAGCTAGGCTTGCTTTATTTAAATGTTAAGTGACATTAAATGTAAACCTGTGGCAAAACTGGGCAGTCTGACCACAGTTTGATCTACCAACAAGCTTGTTACTAGACGGCCATAGCTCTATTATCATTATCCAACCCAGAAATTCTTGTGTGTGTTTGGGAATTGCTGTTTATTATAATATTTACATCTTTTTTGGGCTTTTACAAAGTCTTAATTTCGTCTTGGTGAATAATTAAGTATCTATCTATCTATCTATCTATCTATCTATCTATCTATCTATCTATCTATCTATCTATCTATCTATCTATCTATCTATCTATCTATCTATCTATCTATCTATCTATCTATCTATCTATCTATCTATCTATCTATCTATCTATCTATCTATCTATCTATTGTCACAAACTTGACGAAGAGCCATAGCAAGGTTTGGGGCAGCCACCTGTGTATTATTTTCCTGGATGCAAAATTGACTGATTCACTGATGTGCATAAACCGTAGTCCAAAACAGAACTGAGGGGATAGGGGAAGGGTGGAGGCTTTTAAAGGCCATGTATAGGAAGTGACCTCAAAGGGGCCGGAAGAGTCTTCATCCATAGGTTTGAGCCCGGAAATTACATCATGGGACTGGAACCAGAAAGGTCTTCATCCATAAGTTTGGACCCGGAAGTGACATCAACAAGGTCAGGCGGAGTTTCTCCTGAGCGGTCTGCAGAAAAGCGAGAAAAAGAATCGGTGCACTCACATCCCGGTCTGGCTCGGAATTGCCCTCATTCAAGCCTTTTGGGTACAGAGGTCAGTGCTGCTGCCTTACAGATCCAGAGTCCAACCTTTGAGGGGAGTTTGCAAATTCTGCTTGTCTCCCTGGCTTTTTCTTTGGAGGCTCTGGTTATCGGCCCAAATATAAAAGCAATTGTTATCCTAAATTGGTCTTGAGCAAATGTAAAGTTCTACAGCACATTGGTTACCATCCAGAATTTGTTTCTTCCTGGTGCTGAAAACTGCCTTGATATTCTCCGCCCTCTGTTAGCCTGAATTGGATTAAAAGCATTTGGCAATGAAATGTAGATTGTAGAAAAGAGAGCTAACAAAATCCCCTACCAGTGGACCATGACATATTTCATTCTCATACTGTGGGAGTTGATGAAAAGAAGGACAGCTGCTCCTTCATGTGGCAAGTGTTTCTGGCATGAGTATAAACAAACCTGCAGAAGTTTTCTTTTATTATGTCGCGTTTCTCTCCCACTTGTTTGGTCTGGTTTTTTCCCTTCTTTATTTAAACAAAAATATATATATATATATATTTGGTCTTGTGGTGTCTCTGTGACAACATCAGTATTCATCAAGAGCTGTGCATTTCAGAGTTGTTGTACTGGGTCTCTGAGAGCAAGAGTTTGTTCTGGTTATTTTGGCACCATAGTGTACATTATCAGGCCTTTGGGAGAGTCACCTTAGTGATGGACTTTGCATTTTTTGTCATTTCATGAGTGATAATCTGGACAAGGTCTACATTAGCAGAGAGAGAGAGGGGCTGGGAGCATGCACTGATGCAGCTTGGTTTTAAATAACTCAATTTGCTAGCTGGAGTCGTGGTGGCAGAGGGTGTGCTTCATTTTGCATTGACATGAAAACAGACTCTTTATATTGCGTTGCTGTGCTACAATTTTGTTTTCCAGACCAACCCTAATAAGAATTGCATTATCTATGTAATTCTGTGCAAGAATAAGAAATGTTGCCATCTTGTGGTAAATTGGAATAGTGCACTAGAAAGGTTTCTTAGTCTTTCACCAGTGTTTGTGTGCATTAGAGCTGCAGGTCTGGAGTTTAGTAAAGAGTGTAAGCCTGGTAGAATTCATATAATTTCAACATGCCAGTAACCTAATTAGATACTAAAGGATTATGTGCATATGGTTAATTGTACCAAGAATAAAGTATACTCTAGACTGCAGTATCTGTATCATTCAAGTTGTCAATATGTGCCAGAATGGGCTGCTCTTATTAATGATGTGGCCCAAAGGAGTGGACATAACAGTGAACTACTTAGCTCTTGTATCTCATGGCTCCGAGAGATTAGGCTTCAACCCCGGCTTGGTCATTCTCCATGAGAAATTTAAATATTCTCCCCATTTGGTGAAAATTCAAATTCCAGTCGCAGGGAGAAAAGTGTTGTTATTTGCATGTATGCACCAAAAACTATTTAGAGTATTCTGATTTTTAGGATACATTGGATTTGGTGTTCAAAACTGTACCATATACTGACTTTGTATTCCTACTGGTGATTTAAGTATTCGTATCGGGTCCTTCCTGACCTGCACCTGAATGGTGAACTGTTACTGGATTTTGTGCTAATTGTAGAGTGTCCATAACAAATACTACGTTGAAATGCGGACTAAATTGTTCAGAATTATAAAGGTAA
Organism: Erpetoichthys calabaricus; assembly: GCF_900747795.2. NCBI lineage: Eukaryota > Metazoa > Chordata > Cladistia > Polypteriformes > Polypteridae > Erpetoichthys > Erpetoichthys calabaricus. The sequence continues at coordinate 135,493,484 of NC_041405.2, forward strand.
TCAGTATGATGGATTTTAAAACAAATTCTTCAACAAGAATATGGGGATGTAGATGGAAACTGATAAAGGGTAAATTTCACACAAAGGGATTAAGTTATCAAATAATATGGTAGAATGTAGCACTTTGGGCACTTTGAAAACTCACCTGAATGTAATATCCATGTGAGTTTTTCTGTGGGACTCAAATTTTCTTCCTGCATCATAAATACATGAATATTATATTAGTTTGCTTATTTTAGGTTGCCTCAGTATTTCTGAGTATCAGTGTCCCCTGCAAAAAACCTGTGAAAGGCACTATATAGGCGCCCGACCCGACACACACTGGGCACGGAGGCACATGTAAGATAAATAAACTATTTATTTTTCTTCACCTGTGGGACACGTCTTCCCCATGATTCCCACAGGCACATCACAGTCCTAAGCAGAAATATACCAAATAAAACACACAACAAAGTACTCTTTTCTTCCTCCACCACTCCTCCCAGGCAACCTCATCCTACTCCTCCCGATTCTGGCTCCTCGAGTGGTGGTTACTGGCCCCTTTTATAGTTCACCCAGAAGTGCACCAGATGCTTGATTGCCGAGTTCCGGCTGCACTTCCGGGTGTGGTGAAAACACTGCCAACCAGGGCTCAGGAGTTCCAGTTGTAGCCCCCACCTTGGCGGCACCTGTGGGACCCAACACGGCTGCCCCCAACTCCAATTCCAATGAAGCCCTGCAGGAAACCGAGGCACCACTCCAACCCAGGGGGGCAGCAATCTAGCGTCCAGGGGGTGGTATTGCACTGTCCATGGCTGCTCCCCCTGAGCATATAATGAAGGGGCGTCCCAGCTGGTCATGGACCCCGGCCGTCTGCCACACACCCCATACAAGGTTAGTTAAGGCTTTGCACACATTGCTGCCAAGATAGGCTGTGGATTGAGAAAGTTTCAAAAGAAATCACTGTTACAGACATAACAACTAGGCTTTACAGATGTGTGCTAGAATGGGAATAGTTGGCCATCTACTGGTAAAATGGAGTTCTGCATCAAAAGGAGGTTTTAATCAGTATGTGTTTCTGCAGTAATGCTCAATTTTCTTTCTTGCTCTTCAGGTTTGCTCGAGCGGCTTCTTCTGGATAAAAAGGTCCTACGACTGGGTGACTCAATGACTTAAAACTAGACAGCACTCAGAAATCAACAGACACAATAGATGGCAGCATCCTTGAAGAGTTAAGGCTTTGGACCAAACCCTGAGGTTGTGGGTTCAAATCCCGCAACTGACAGTGTGTGACATTGAGCTAGTCACTTGACCTGCCTATACTATAATTGGGAAAAGAAATGTAACCAGTTGCATCTCAAATGTAATTTGTTAAAGATAAAGGCATCAGACAAATAAATAATTGTACATGTATTATCAATTTCAAATATTATTTGAAACATTTGCTCAATGAATGATACAATTCCTTATTTCATACTATTATCAAAACTGCTGGCACTTTCTGGGTCTATAATGAAGCTTGTAAAATATGGCGCTATATTGCACAGATTCACACGGGAGGCACTGGTAAAATAAAATAAACTTTTAATTTTTCTTCAGCTAGAGGGCACGTCTTCCTCGTAATCCCTCCAGCCACATCACAGTCCCAAGCACAGTACTCCAAAACCCACAAGTAAACACACTTTCTCTTTCTCCACCACTCCTCCCTGGCAACCTCGTCCTCTTCCTCCCGATTCTGGCTGCTGAGTGGTGGTCACTGGCTCCCTTTATTGGGTACCCAGAGGTGCTCCAGGTGCTTGATTGCCGACATCCGGCTGCACTTCTGGGTTTGGTGAAACCAATTCCCAATAGGGGCCAGCAGCTCCTGCTGCAGCACCCCCTGGTGGTGCCTGCAGAACCCAACAGGGTTGCACAGAACTCCAATCCCCATGAAGCCCTGGGGGAGTCCAAGGCACCGCTGCAACCCAGGGAGGCTGCCATCTAGCATCCAGGGGGAGGTACTGGATTTCCCACCCTTGACCCCCTGGTATATATGGTGCAGGGGCGTCCCGGCCAGGCATGGGCCCCGGCCATCCTTCCTAATTTCTCTTTGGATTTTACATTTCAAAATGTCCTTGTTCTGCAACTATAAATTGTGTAATTTCCCCATAACAGGTCAAAATCATTCCTTATGGGTCAAATCTAGATTATAACAAGAAATATGCATTTAATTAACCAATTACAACATAAAGTACAGTGACTTTCTACCATTTCATTATCTTCTCTGTACACCATTTTGAGCACTGCAGTTCAAATGTGCTGATCTGGAGGTTAAACTCATCCATGCAAAAGGTACGCAGGCCCCCTTTGGAACAAAGTGCTCAACACTCTTGCGGAGTAGTGGAGATTCATGTCAATTTATCCTTCAACTAAATTTCTTAATACAGAAACTTAAGGAAAAAATCAAAATGGTAAAAGCAACTTTAAATGCAATCAACACGAATATTTGGATCTATGCTTACTGTATATTTAGCAAAAAAATGGCTAGTGACAACTATTGAGAAAAAAAGTTCTACCAATAATGTGCTGAGATCTACTTTGTTTCTTCTGCAGTTTTATTCATTTTCTATTTGATTTTCATTGTCAGATTCCTGGTGTGATGCAAAGTCCACACACATGAACTCTTTTGCACGCTTTACCATGTCTATCTATTTGGGTGCTGAGTGTCTGTTATCAGTATAAATCAGTGCCTTTAACCAAAAATACACATGACAATGGATGAGGTCCCTTCTTTGACATGCAACTCAAACCTCTCTGACATGACAGAGCTTACTGGAGCAGGACCAAGAAACATTTGTTGATACCAATCAGTCTGGAACCACTTGACCTTGACGGCTCTACTGACTGTGATAAAGCAGCTGCCTTTTGCTAGAGCTACCAACATGTCATTGTTCCTGATCCTTCTAGGTCTCTCCTCTGCCTTTGACCCGTACCCTGACATCCTTCTTGCCACCCTCTCTGACCTTGACATCACTGGGAATGCTCTCAGATGGTTTGAATCTCACATCTCGGGCAGATCCTAGAGCATGTCCTGGTGAGGAGAGTTGTCAAAGGTACACCAGACATGCTCAGGGGTGCCCCATTGCTGGGTCCTCTACTTTTCTCCCTGAACACCACCTCGCCTGGGCACTATCATCCAACCCCATAGATTCTCTAATTAGTGCTATACTGATGATACACAGCTGTACCTGTCAATACATTATCAGCTAGAGTCTCTGCTTGTCTTACTGATGTCTCAAACTGGATGAAGGAGCACCATCTACAGCTCAACCTGGCAAAAACCATGCTTCTTATGATCCCAGCAAGCCAGTCTGTTCAACTCCCATCTCTGCACAGCTCAGCCCACTGTTGCTAACACCTGCCAAGTCAGTATGCAACCTTGGGGTAGTGATTGATGAGCAGCTATGTTTTTCTGACCACATTTCTATTATTTCTTGTTCATGCAGGTTCACACTGTACAACATTCACAAGATTAGAGCTTATCTGACAGAGCAAGTAGTACAACTTCTGGTTCAGGCTTTGGTCTTGTCCTGTCTGGACTAATGCAACTCACTTCTAGCAGGAGTACTCACATATGCTATCATGCACTGCAGATGGTCCAGAAAGCAGCAGCCCATCTTGTATTTAACCAGCCAAGATGGGCTCATGCCACTTCTCTCTTCAGGTGGCTACATTGGCTCCAAGTAGCAGCACGTACTAAGTTCATATCCTTGATGCTTGCCTACACAGTAGTCATTGGGTCAGCACCTGTATATAATGAGACACTGGTAGGTTGCAATATTCCTTCTCCCCCATCCAAGTCTGCCAAGGAACAGCGTCTGGTGATGCTACCTCTGCATGGTATCAAGTCTCAATCCTGACTCTTTTCCTGTGTAGTTCCTAGTTGGTGGAATGAGTTGCCCACCTCCATCCGAGCTGCTGATTCCCTCAATGTATTCAAGAAGCAATTGAAGACCCATCTGTTCTGTGAATATCTGTCCGATTGATAGAAGACAAAACAACCTTTGCTCTGTGATATTTTAACTTGTTGGTTAATTTGTTGTTACATTAAGTTTAGTTGCTTTATTGATTGTAATCTATGATTGTAAATTTATTAGTTATTACATCTTTTCACTTGCGGCAATCAACTTTTGTTCTACTACAATTGCTGGACAAACAGGCCCTAGTTTAATGTTACTTGATTATGTTTACCTCTTTTGTAAGTTGCTTTGGATAAAAGCATTTGCCAAGAAAATAAATGTACATGTAATGTAAATTTGTAGCAAAGATATAGAATGGCATATCTAGCATAAAAAGGGATTTAGACTTAAAATTCATAGTCCTTATATAGATAGAAATAAACTTAGCATGGCACCCTGCCCGGGATTGGTTCCCTGCCTTGTGCCCTGTGTTGGCTGGGTTTGGCTCCAGCAGACCCCCGTGACCCTGTGTTCGGATTCAGCGGGTTAGAAAATGGATGGCTGGATAAACTTAGCAAGATCCAAAAGCCAGAAAATGCATGCAAAACATTATGACAACAGAAAGATGAACTCTAAATGTCAAAAGAAAGGTAGTGTTATCAACATTGTGTTGGAAGTTAGTGTTTGTGGTAGTTTTTAAGAACGTATTAAAAAAACCTGGAGATGGAAAAAGCTTATGAAGAAATCAAATTTGTTGTCAGCTGGGATCAACTGAGCCGACGTAAACATTTAAACCAAAACATAAAATTAGAAAACACAGTCAAAGTAAATTCAAATCATATGGTAAACAAACTAACTAATGGTCCTTTCTCCTAACTTAAGGCTATTTTTTGTGGTGAGTTCTGTCTTTGACTTATGCTTGTGTTATGTTTCAGTCAGGGTTTCTCCCCTGGCTGGTGTTCAATGTCATGTTTCTTGTCTCTTGTGTCCATTTTTTGTGCTCTTTATCTATGGTAATGTTACTTTTGTTTATTATCTGCTTTGTTGTTAATGCCTGTGTTATCTTTTAAATCTTTCACTTTATAAAGGTTCTTTATTTGTGGTATACCTCTCCCCTGCTGCAGTGAGCAATTTTTGAAATATCTATGGGACTTATGTGCTTTTGGAACTTCCATTTCAAGACAGCTTGGATGCATGGTGCTGAGTGCCACAAAAGCAGCCATAAACAACATGGCTACAGCCATCATAGATGGACACAAAATTACAGCAACCACAGCCAACAAAGATTTTAAATGGTAGCAAAATGACATCACAAACAGAAAATATACAAATGCATTACAATAAAGTAACCAACAACAACAAGGTAACAAAGAACAAAACTATATATTCCCATGTCCATCCATGACAGTCCTAAACGCTCACTGTTAAAACTGTCATCCCTATTCTTTAACATAATGTACTCTTCTCTTTATGCATGATAATATTTCAAATTATTGGTATACAATTCATACAGGTTTTCCAAACAAATCCGTAGTATTGTACAGTGAATGAAATATCCTAATGCATTAATAGTGTCTTTACAAAGTTCTGAAACACAAACAGAGGAAACACAAACAGAGGAAACAGGTTGTTTCATTTCTCTCAGTTGTGAGGTTCAGTTCTTGGTTGGTGTGAAGTTTAAAGTGATTTTATCGTGAGGTGTGCATTAATTCCATTCAGGCCATAAGCTGGTCACTCCAGTCAAGAGGAGAGTTTGAAGAGGGGAAACCAGAAGGTCATCTGGGAACCTTATATCAAAAATATTTTAGGGTCACCAGGCGCAGAAGCTATTTTATTTACCAAGTCTTGGCTTTCTTCCCATTCTTTTCCATCTTGTTCTGCCAGAAAATCTGAAATGCTTATTTTAACAATCCTTTCCATGTAGATTTTAAGATCTAGTGTCTAATGATCCTACAGTGAGTGCTTTGTCCAAAAATATTTTTACATCCATCTTAATCTCCCATTCAATTGGCCACTGACCTGCTATCTCAAATCCAATCACCTGTGCTAGTCTTGTCTGTTTGAGGACCTCTTTGGATGCTATGATCTCTCCTGTTTGCCAGTGGAAAGATGTTCTCAGAAGAGAAAGAAGAAGAAGAAGATGAAGACAATACATTATGAAAGGAGATGTCCCGAAATTAGGAAGGAGAACACCATGTTCAAAAGTGGTTAGTTAGTCCATATGTGTATAGAACGTCTTTAGAGAGCATATCATTTGTTGTTTGGTTTGCTTTTTTGTGTAGTTTGAACACTTCATTTCATCTTCCCTTGTTATTTTGAATTTTGGAAATTAATTAAAAATTTTACTAGATATTGGACTAACCAGACGTCTTTTGGGTTCTGGGGTGGCACCAGAGCACCCCCATCTTATCATGCAGTTTCTTAGTTTGACTTTTCAAAAGACCATTCATACTCTCAATAAGTGGATGGTAGGGAATGTGCAAAATCCATTGTATTGCTGTCTCTTCCTGTATATGTCTTCCAGGATGATGCGGTCCTTAGTTATTTTTAATTTCATCTCAAAATCCATATTCTTAAATTTAATGACTCCATTGATAAAGTGTTCCCTTTGATCATCCTTTGTGAATGGATAGATTTGTAATGACCAATAATAAGAATCAACCACAGTCAAGAAATATCGAAGTTAATTCTGTTTTGGTCTATCCTGGTTAAGCTGAATGGTTGCTGTTTTATTTCTCTGCATATGGGTCAGATGGCTAGAGTTTGTCGTGCAAAGTCCTTTGTTGCTGCAATCCTCCTTTGATGACTCCTTTGGTATGTTTTCTCAGCTCCCATGTGTCCTGATGTTTCATGAGTCCATCATGCCAAAGAAATCAAAGATAGTTCGATTGTATTTGCCTTAAGAGACCAACGCATTGTTCATCTTCCTTGAGTGTTGTGTGAGAGTCAACTATGGGATTATGGTGCCGGGTGCCAGTATCATCACTGTCTTCTAACACAATACTTTGGACAGCAGCCATATGCTCAACTTAATGGTTATAAAGTCTTTCAGGGAACACTAGTGGCATATGTGCATCCACATGGACAATATAAACCTCTCCCTTGGTTGCCGCCTTCCATGCTTGTTTCCACATAGTTCAGGTCCATGAATAGACCAAGCAGCATTTTTTCAGCTGGTAATCCAGACAGCGAGTCCCTCAAATGTCTGTGTACAACACCACAGGAAACCCTTAATGTTCTATCAGTGCCATGTCTGCAGCAATCAGTTCAGCAATTGGTTTGACTTTGCCTCACCCTGTTCTTGGATTATTGTCTAAGTGTGAGGCTGCTAAGTCACTGCTTTGCAAAGTGTTTTTCCTTCTTTTACGAACACAGACCCATCTTTAAACCAACAGTTCTCTTCTTCCAATGGAATCAATCTGCATACCTGATTGGGGCCTCTTAAATGAAACCTTGCTTAGATTCCATACTAAAATTTTGCTTGTGCTCAAAAGGAAAAACGACAAAAGATTGTATGCACAAAAAATCATCACATGCCAAATCAAGTTACTTTATAAATATTGAATCATTTTTAAAATATGTGCTTTTAGTTTCTCCCCGTCACCGCCCATCATGGCTTAAAAATGCCTTTTTTTTGAGTTTTCGTGATATGATCACCATATAAATTTGCTCATGTTCTCAAGTGACAACTTTACTGCAAATGATCAGAGAACTCTGCGTGGAGTCTGCAAAGTGCTTTGAATATTGAGAAAAGCACTATGTAAATGTGAAGAATTATTATTATCATTAACATAGAAAACAAAACTTCAATGATCATGAGGTATTACTGATTTAAATGGAGTTCTTAAACATTCTTTTTACTGGTCTCTCAGTATAAGACACAACTACAAAAAAAAAAGACAACTGTGGGAGCAAGTTTAAGCAGGTGAGAGGAGAAAGCAATAATAGTGATCTGCCAGTACTGTACACAAGACATTAAGTTTATTCTTATTTAACTTGTCAAAAATATCATCATTTTGTCAAGTAAATGTCAATGTTGCAATACATACAAGTTTCTTTATATTTGATGTACCACACCTAAGTGTCTTTGAATGCCATTGTGTTGATGTCCTGAGGGACAAGTTGTGGGATAGTCATGCGCTCATCTTGGCCTCTCTCAGGTAGCAAAGGCAGTCCATATTTCTATTCGATAAGCCAACCCAATTCATCAAACCTTTGTGGGACTGTACTGTATGGCAGTGCACTGCACAAAGAGTCCAAGCACCATAGGTCAGGTCAGGTCAAGTTGGGCAGCATGCTTTGGTACAGTGCATTCCCGCACCCACCACATGAGGAAACAACTTGGGTTCTGGTTGGCAACCCCCCAGGCAGACACTTGGTTCAGTCCCACCCTCCGGAAATGACCATCTATTTGCCGCAGCCAGGTGTTACATGAGCATCCCTGTGGCCTTGTCCCGCCAGCTGGGTCCTCAACAATGAGGATCCTGTGAGTTGGCTCACCCTCAGGGAATCGCGCCACATGGCCGTAGTGCCATAAGATAGATAGATAGATAGATAGATAGATAGATAGATAGATAGATAGATAGATAGATAGATAGATAGATAGATAGATAGATAGATAGATAGATAGATAGATAGATAGATAGATAGATAGATAGATACTTTATTAATCCCAGGGGGAAATTCATATATTCCAGCAGCAAAAAATATTAAATTAAAGAGTAATAAACTGACGATCCCTCACAACGCACAGGTAATGTGCCTCATTCAGGACTCCATGAGCAACCACTCATTCAACACAAAGTCAAACCAACGGTACCCAGGGATTCTCCGAAAAGACACAGTACCAAAGGAGTCCAGTCTTCATCTCAGGTCACTGGACAGAGTCAGTGCAAAAAGATACAACACCACCATCAACCTTTTAATTAGCCAATGATCCATTCTATCTGCATGAAGGAGTTTCTTTTTTATATCTCCTCTCCTGTGGCGTACCCACTATCACCTGAACGAAAGATAATACAAGTTGTTTATAATCTACTCAACATAATTATAATCCCTTCTATTAGACTTACTTACCATTGCCAAGTATCCAGCCATCACACACAGCATGATTGGAAAGTCCGCTTCCCACCCTACTATTTCATAAAATAAAGTAATTGTGAGTTCAGCCGGGTCACATTGCAACATTAGTCAGACACATTTGAGCATCACATATTATTTGTATATTAATTGAATGAAAGGGCTTTCTGTTTACAAAAGCAAATTCATTCTGTTGTGGTGTGTTTATTGTAGCATATCATGTGTACATTACATTAGGAAAATCCACAGTCACTGTGAATCTCCTTTTGATCTTGGCTTACTCATTGGCTTACTCACCCTGACTGTAAGTAAATTAAACACATCTGAGTAGCATCTTCATTATACAGTACCATCCCATACAGAGACTGTGACGTGCCTCCAGGATTACTACGAGATTCCTGACCAGTGTGCCACTTCAAGGCTAAAAGCACTCATCACAAAATACAATACGGTTGATAAAATCTGTAACAGAACAGGGGTCATATGATTTCAGAGTCTCTGTACTGTACTGGACACAACTGCAAGAGGGAGGCTTTAAGAAGTCATTATTGCAATCAATGAAAACTCACTCTTGGTGTAGCCTGTCTGTCCAAAAGACTCAATGTTGTCATTGCCATTATGTCATACAACACACCTTTTTAGTAGACAAAATAGATAGGCTACATATTAAGGTGGTTAGCATTAAGTGTATGAAATAGGCATTATTATCAATACTCAAACAGTTGAACTGAGAGAATGTGTCAGTTAAATGTGATATGATTATTTTGGAATGTGGCTGATGCATTGTTGAAATGAACAATCAAATGAGATTTTCGGTTCACTTCACTGTCCTGCCACCTGATTTTGTTTCATGATCACTCACATTCCTAATCCATTATTTTTGACCAGACTTGCTGGTGGCAGGTTTTTAAATAACCCATAATGTTTCCGTCTTTCTGTGTTTAAAAGTGCTCAGGAGTCTCCAAGCGGTTATTTCTCAACTGCTGTGCATACTTGACATGCAAACCAGTTAACTGCTGATTCAACAAACCTAATGGCAGTCTTCACTGCTGTGTCTTTGCTAAAAGTTTCTAGCATCAATAGTGTTCTGTTCTGTCACTTCCAGTCCAAATGGAATGTCACATTTCAAAGCGTCTAGGTCCTGGTGTTGGATCGAAGTCTCTACAGTGTTTATTAGAGCTGTTTTAACAGTCATTCTCCATCTGTTTTTCTATCGTTCCACACGGAGAAATTAAATGGGCTGCTTGTAGGTTGAATAATTAGTTGCCACTGCAGTTGCTGTACTGCATTCCCTATCTCTTTACACCAATTTGAAAAATAATGCTATTTCAAAATCAAAGGTATGTTAGGTGCTGGGATCTGTAGTGGTTGCCATTTTGCTGCTCTGTTGCTCTCATTGCACTGCACATTACACTACGAAATCCAAATGAAAATGTCCCTCCTTCCTTTCAAGATATCTTTTCCCAGTATGTTCTCTGCAATTTCAGAAATCAACACAGTAGCTTTAAAAAAGGTCCTTTCCACATTTCTAACTGTGATACAGTAGCTTTAGCAGGAATATCTACACTCTTTAGCCATTTACATATTAATGTTTCTGCTAAACAATGAATTAAGCGCACTTAAGTGTATGTAGTTTCCCTTCCTTTCCCTATAAAATGGTCAGAGAGAAGTATGAGCATCAGACTTCTGCGTTGTAAGAAGACACAAGAAAGTGTCAAAAAGATCTGGAGCATCGTGATAATCCCCATATATTGTAATGGCCAAAAGAAAACAAAAAAGAGTCATAGTTGTCTTGTTCAGATGAGAGCCTTCTTCAGACTGCCCCAAGATGACATTAGAGCAATTATGATGTGTGCAAGTTAGAAGGGGCAGGTCCAGGAGAGAGGAATCCTGAAGTGACGTCAGTGATGGAAGAGCTGTCAATCATCCAGATGGGGAAGAGAAAAGGCTCTTTGGAGTGTAACAGTTATTAAATGAGCCCTGAGGTTGTCTCCAGGATGCACATGTGTGACAACATGTTGTGCTCTAGTATAAGTCCTTCCGCAGTATACACAGGATTCAGAAAATATTCAGGCCCTTTCACTTTCTTCACACTTTATTGTGTTGCAGATTTAATTTTAAATGGATATATTTGACATTTTTTGCCCATCAATCTATGCTCAAAAATCCATAATGACAAAGTAAAAATATGATTTCAGAAGAGTTTACAAAATTATTAAAAATCAAAAAACTGAAATCACTCATTCATGTAAGTATTCAGACCCTTTACTGTGGCACTCCAAACTGTGGTCAGGTGCACCCTCTTTGCTTTAATTCCACTTGAGATGTTTAAAGAACATGACTGCAGTCCACCTATAGCTAATTAATCTGATTAGACATTGTTTATAAAAGCACACTGCTGTGTATAGAAGACCCGCCAATGACACTGCATGTCAGGACAAAATCCAAACCATGAAGACCTTGGCAATCTCTGCAGTCCTCAGCAATCAAATAGAGATGAGGTTAAGATCAGGGCAAGCATATAAAACCATTTCAAAAGCTTTGAGTGTTTCCAGGAGCACAGCACCCTTGATAATTGTGAAATGGAGGAAGCTTGGAACCATAAAGATTATTTCTAGAGTTGGCTGTTCAGTCAAGCTGAGTAAGGGAGGCTTTGGTCAGAGAGGTGACTAAGAGCCCAACAGTCACTGAAATAGGACTTCAGACATTCTCTGCTGAGATGGGAGAACTGGTTGGAACACTCCATCAGTCAGGTATTTATGGTAGACTAGCTAACCCCTACTCAGAGTTGCTGAAGCACATTTAAAGGACTCTGACCACATGAGGAAAAAGATTCTCTGGTCTATGAGACAGAAACTGAACTCTTTGGGCAGAACTCCAAGCACTATGTCTGCTGAGGACCAGCCACCTCTCCTCACCTGTCTAATGGCATCCCTATGGTGAAGCATGGTGGTGGCAACATCATACTTTGGGGTGCTTGTCAGTGGCAGGGACAGGGAGACTGATCAGAAATGAGGCAAGGATGAATACAGAGAGGTCCTTGAAGAAAACCTGCTCCAGAGTGCACGGGGCCTCAGACTGGGCAACAGTTCACCTTTTAGCACAACAACAATGCTGGAGTGGCTACAGGACAAGTCTCTGACTGTCACAGAGTGGTCCAGCCAAAGCCCAGACTTAAACCCATCGTAGCATCTATGGAGAGACTTGAAAATGGCAGTTTACAGATGCTTCTTATCCAATCTAATGGAGCTTGAGAGGACCTGCCAGGAAGAAGGGGATAAACTGTTCAAATCTAGGTCTGCAAAGCCTGCAAGAAAACTCAAAGTTGTAATTGCTGCCAAAATGGCTTCTACAAAATAATAAATTAAGGATTTCAGTACATATATGACTGGAACATTTCAGCATTTTATTTTAATAAATTTGCAAACCTTTCTGATAACATGATTGCATTCTTTCGTTACGGGTTATCGAGTTTGCATGATGGGCAAATGTATCCATTTAAAATTCAATGTACAACACAATATAGGGATCAGAAAGTGAAGGGATCTGAATACTTTCTGAAGCCATTGTCCAGTCTAAGGTGTACACCAAGCCCCTGGTATGAATACAAAAACTCTCAGGCTTATGTTGTGTCTTGGACCTTCCTGTGGAGCAGCATGATCCATCCATTATCCAATCCACTATATCCTAACACAGGGGTCTGCTGGAGCCAATCCCAGCCAACACAGGGTGCAAGGCAGGAAACAAACCCACCGCAGGGCACACACACCAGGGACAATTTAGAATCGCCAATGCACCTAACCTGCATGCCTTTGGACTGTGGGAGGAAACCCATGCAGACACGGGGAGAACATGCAAACACCACACAGGGAGAACCCGGGAAGCGAACCCAGGTCTCCTAATTGCAAGGCAGCAGCGCTACCACTGCGCTACCACCATGCCACCCCAGGTCAGCATGAGATATACTATTTTGTTTCTTTTTTAATCCTCTCCTCTTTTTAAGAGGCTCAGCTGTTAAATTCTTACAGATCTCCTTAGCAGCTCCTGACGTAATCAGTTCCAAGAACATACTTTTTCATCACGTTTTGCTGTCTTATTTTTTATTTTGCATTACTGTCACTGTCACTGTCCTGGCCCTCCACACCACATAGCAACCTTGCTGACACAGCAATTATATCCCATACTTAAGGTCAGGGTCTCAGACTTAGGTCCTGGAGGCCCGCAGTGGCTGCAAGTTTACATTCCATCAACTTTCTTAATCAGCAGATAATTACTTCTTCTAATGGCACATATTTTCTGCCTTGATTTTAGTGGACTCATTTTTTTAAGGACTTCAAAAACCTGAAGTTGTTTATTTTTTCCTTAACCTGCTGCCAGTTAACAATAAGTACTGATTTGCTCCAGGTAAAAAACACTTGGATCAGAGTCTCAAACTCAGGTTCTGGACAGCCACAATGTCTTCAGATTTTCACTGCAACCAATTTTATCATTTAAAGCCAATTGTTGCTGTTAATGACACATGTTACTGCATTTAATTATATGGCTTGACAGTGCACTCACTCTGACACATCATACGTTTCTAATCTTGTTTATTTTGTTTTTCTGAGAACATCATCCAAATGTTTTCTGACCTGGAACAGATCGGGACATATTGGCAGCTGGTGAAGGAAAAAATAAGCAATTTAGGGTTTGGAGTCTTAAAAATGGAGTCAAATAAACTCAAGGCAGCAAAGAATGTTCCATTAGCAACAGTAATTGGCTACTAATTAAGTAAGTGGCTGGAAACGAAAACGACATCCACCAGGAACTAAGTTTGAAATGCTTGCAAAAGAAGGACCAGTTCCAGCCAACACAGAGAATAATGGCCATTTAAAATGATCTGAAGTTGTGTTTGATCAGCCTAGAGTGCATTCCAGTTTTGAACAATTCACCATCAGGCTCCACAAAAGTCTCTGTTCTGGTCAGTGTTGTAAAGAGCTCTTCTGCACCAGCCTCAATACTGTAAACTTCATCTAGCTGAATGTGACATGTTCTTCATTTTAGAGTGTAGTGTGGTTAAGCCCTAATTGTTCATTTCTGCTTCACTCAGCATTACACCGTCTAAACCAGGGGTTCTCAAAGTCGGTCCTGGGGGCCCACTGTGGCTCCAGGTTTTTGCTTCAATCAGATTCATAATCAGTGATCTCATTTAATTAGCTGGTACTTTCTTTCTCTTCTCTTATTCTACATTAAGAAAGCACAGAGGCATGATTTTTACATTGATAAGACATTTAGAAATATTTCTGCTTTAGCTATAGATGTAAATGCTTAACTCACTTTTGTTGCTTTCATTATATTTTACCCTTTCTCTGTGCAGTTTGCTCCCTTCACTGTATCTTATTAATGACAATTAAAAACGAGCAGAGCAGACACCCAGGCTAATTAGTAAATAATAGATTAATTAAACAATTAGCACACCTGGGAAAACAGAATGAACATCAAGATGAAAATATTGTTATAAATAAAAATGAAAATACATTATTCTCATATAACTGCTTAGTACATTTTAATTTTTTTTTTTACCAAACTTAGTTTTCTAATTTCTATATTGTTCCCAAAACACAGAATCTGGGCAATAACAGTTCACTTAATTAGCCTAGGAGTCTGGTCGGAACAAAAACCTGCAGCCACAGGGGTCCCCAGGACCGATGTTGAGAACCCCTGATCTAAACCATCATCACACCATAATCTACTCTGCTTAGCAAATTCAGACAGTCCAGTGGAGGTAAAATCTTTCACATTTCCCATGCATTCTGCTCCAGCTTCTCATTTTGTCTTATTTTGAAGTACAGGTCATGGGTGAATAGTCTCACAGCAGCCACCACACATATCCAGTTTTATGGTGGACCTACAGTAGGTCTATATGTCATTTTGAACTCTGAAGAGGGTTCTGTATTTATTGTTTATTATTTTGGAATGATTTTTCATGTCATTATATTTACCCAGCTATTTTTTTCAACTGATGTTTGAGATTTCTTGTGAACCAGTATATTATGAACCACAATGTCCACACTTTTTTGGATGCTCTGGTTTTCTCCCATATCCTAAAGATGCTCCAGTTGGATTGACTGATTACTACACATGGATGTGTCTTGTAATATCCTGGCATCCCTTGTACTGTTAGCTTCACTGGTGCACCCAATACTGCTGAGAGTGGTTCTGGCATCCTGAAACCATAAAGTGGAATAATTGAATATAGAAAAACAATTGTACCGAGTATTCCTTCACCTCACTTCACCTCATGTCATCTTAGTTTTCATTTTGCTTTTTCTGGTGAGTGTCACGGTGATAAGATGCCAAACTGGACATACCAGTGGCCTCGTGTATAATGCTGTACATAGAATTCACACTAAAACATGGCATCCGGACAAAACTGGAAATGTGTGTACATACAAAAAAATCCAGATGCATAAACAGTGTGCGTACGCCAAGTTCCACATACTTCCCCTTTATAATCCCAATGAATGTGAAATTTAACGCATATGCACACGCCTACAGCCCCATCTCAGTTCCTTCCAGAATTTCACATATTTGAATATGCAAATCAATATAAATAGCTCCTTTCATTGAGTGCTTTGTTAAAAGACAATTGCAAAAGCATTTGGAAACAAGAATAATTTCAGTGAATGTGTAGTAGAAGCAAAGAAAAATGTACTATTTGTTAGCTTAAGCAGTGGTATAAGCATCAAAAGGAAGCTGATGGAATAATTTAGCATGGCACAGACACTCGAAAGTTCAAGTTCAGAAAGTCGCACAGTGCCTGAAATACAAAAAGAAGTGGTCAGATATCAAAGTTGACGTGAAAAGGCGAGTCGCAGCCCACTGTCTGTTTATCCTCTTTAAGACCATATTACAAAAGCTGACCCCCATGCTGGAGACACTGTGATGGTTCTGCTGTGCCCAGCACATCTTTGGGCGCTGGCTGCACACACAGCTCTGCCTCGGAAATCACTGGGAGGCCATCTGGATGTGTGCTGTTCTGGAGTTGCAAAATGCAAGGATGCTGTAAGAGATGTGGCCAATAAACTAAGGAATACAAAGGCTGTACTATGTGGTATTAACCACTAATTAAAGGAATTGGTTAATAAATAAATGCTGCATCTAATTTCTTGTTTTTAAATTCTGCTAATTACATTCAAATAAAATTGTAATGCTGTCCAATTTGATTGATCATTTGCTGGGTCAGGGTCAGGTTCATCATATTCTATCTCTTCAGGTACGGGCAAGCCATGATTGTGTGCCATTTTATGCCGCACACTACATGCTTGCACAATGTAACACACATTCTGTGGACTATAGAGCAGCACATTAACAGAGTGGAAATGCTTTTTGTTTACATAAGCAAATGCATTCTCTGATGGTGCCTTTATAGTGTAGCATCGGTGCTGAGCAACACAATGGATCGATTCTCTGGCTCTTTACAGAGCTCTGTGAGGTGACTCACTATCTTTAAAAGGACTGCTTGCCTTTTGCTGCACTAGTTGGAAAAGCACCTGGAGTTGACATTTTTATAGGCACTCCTGCTATATATGATGTAATGGCAGCTCATTCTTTTGGTGATTTATCCCTGGCTGATGTAATTCATCCAGCACCGTTGCAATAGCAATGTACGTACAGTTGACCACTCTGATTACATTTGGAAAACTGGATGTTGCTGCAAATTGCACTTTGATGTTTTGCAGTTCAACCACAATGTAAGGAAATCTTATATATCTGGAAGACAAGCAGATAATACCAACTACCCTTTAGACTTTGTCCACTCCAGTTCGCCTATAGGTCAAACAGATCCACAGATGATGCAACAGCATTTGCACTGCATACTATCTTCTCCCACCTGGACCAGAAAAACACATATGTGTGGATGCTGTTCGTCAATTACAACTCTGTTTTTGACTCAATAATTCCATCCAGGTTGGATAGGAAGCTACATGTGAAACTGGATCCTGGATTTTCTGACAGGCAGACCACAAGTGGTAAGGACTGGCAATGTCACCTTCTCCAAACTTGCATTTAACACTGGTGTCCCCCCAGGGATGTGTGCTCAGCCCCATTTTGTATACCCTATTCACCCATGACTGCACGGCCACACAAAGCTCCTGTAGTATCATTAAATTTGCAGATGATACATCCATTATCGGGTGCATATCAGATGGAGATCAGTCTGCCTGTAGAGCAGAGGTGAGAGCCCTGACATCATGATGTCAGGACAACAACCTACTGTTCAACGTCAGCAAGACCAAGGAGCTCATCATGGACTATTGGAGATTGCGGGGTGGTGGGCATGCCCCAGATAGAGTCAAATATGTCGGATTTCTGTGGATCAATATCAGTGAGGATCTAAGCTGGTCGCACTATATACAGCGGCTGAGGAGGTTTGGTATGGACTCCACAATTCTCACCAATTTCTATCAATGTACCACTGAAAGTGTTCTATCTGGTCGTATTACAAATGGGTATGGCAATTGTAATGCTCTGGACCACAAAGCTTTACAGTGGTCGGTCAGATTGGCAGAATGCATCACTGAGACAGAGCTGCCAAACATTCAGGACCTCTATAGACAGTGCTGTAGGAGGAAGACATAGTGGATACTGTCTGATAGGGCCACCGAGCAGCCATGAGTCGAGGTAAATCTTGGTAGCGAAAACCAATCAATCGCTTTCTGCTACCAAGATTCTACCAAGAATTGAAAGCTGGGGCCAATCGCGGCCCGTATCGGCTACCAAGAATTGACCATTCACAACCCGGCTCGGCTACCAAGAATTGGCCAATGACGGCTCGATCGGCTACCAAGAATTGGCGAATCACGGCTCGTGTTGGCTACCAAAACTCTGAAAGGGCGGGCCAGCCTCTTGTCAGTTAATGTATTCTGCAAAAGCTTGTTCGAGTCTGCACACAGACGCTTTGCGATATGCGTTTCATTTTGAACTTTCTAAAAATGTTACTCACGAGTGTCGATTTGTGCAGATATATTTAAATTCACATACACGTTTTTTGAATGATTTTTTAACCATTCTTGGTGCAGTTTATTACATTTATTAAATATGTGTGCAAAACGTGTAAAGACATATAATAATGTATAAATATAATAAACATTGAATCGTATAATCATAGTTTCATTTTTTATACTTAACACCATCCATCCATCCATCCATTGTCTCCCGCTTATCCGAGGTCGGGTCGCGGGGGCAGCAGCTTGAGCAGAGATGCCCAGACTTCCCTCTCCCCGGCCACTTCTTCTAGCTCTTCCGGGAGAATCCCAAGGCGTTCCCAGGCCAGTCGAGAGACATAGTCCCTCCAGCGTGTCCTGGGTCTTCCCCGGGGCCTCCTCCCGGTTGGACGTGCCCGGAACACCTCACCAGGGAGGCATCCAGGAGGCATCCTGATCAGATGCCCGAGCCACCTCATCTGACTCCTCTCGATGCGGAGGAGCAGCGGCTCTACTCTGAGCCCCTCCCGGATGACTGAGCTTCTCACCCTATCTTTAAGGGAAAGCCCAGACACCCTGCGGAGGAAACTCATTTCAGCCACTTGTATTCGCGATCTCGTACTTTCGGTCACTACCCATAGCTCATGACCATAGGTGAGGGTAGGAACATAGATCGACTGGTAAATTGAGAGCTTCGCCTTGTGGCTCAGCTCCTTTTTCACCACGACAGACCGATGCAGAGCCCGCATTACTGCGGATGCCGCACCGATCCACCTGTCGATCTCGCGCTCCATTCTTCCCTCACTCGTGAACAAGACCCCGAGATACTTGAACTCCTCCACTTGGGGCAGGATCTCGCTACCAACCCTGAGAGGGCACTCCACCCTTTTCCGGCTGAGGACCATGGTCTCGGATTTGGAGGTGCTGATTCTCATCCCAGCCGCTTCACACTCAGCTGCGAACCGATCCAGAGAGAGCTGAAGATCACGGCCTGATGAAGCAAACAGGACAACATCATCTGCAAAAAGCAGTGACCCAATCCTGAGCCCACCAAACCGGACCCCCTCAACACCCTGGCTGCGCCTAGAAATTCTGTCCATAAAAGTTATGAACAGAATCGGTGACAAAGGGCAGCCCTGGCGGAGTCCAACTCTCACTGGAAACGGGTTCGACTTACTGCCGGCAATGCGGACCAGGCTCTGGCAACGATCGTACAGGGACCGAACAGCCCTTATCAGGGGGGCCGGTACCCCATACTCTCGGAGTACCCCCCACAGGATTCCCCGAGGGACACGGTCGAATGCCTTTTCCAAGTCCACAAAACACATGTAGACTGGTTGGGCAAACTCCCATGCACCCTCCAGGACCCTGCTAAGGGTATAGAGCTGGTCCACTGTTCCGCGACCAGGACGAAAACCACACTGTTCCTCCTGAATCCGAGGCTCGACTATCCGACGGACCCTCCTCTCCAGAACCCCCGAATAGACTTTTCCAGGGAGGCTGAGGAGTGTGATCCCTCTGTAGTTGGAACACACCCTCCGGTCCCCCTTCTTAAAGAGGGGGACCACCACCCCGGTCTGCCAATCCAGAGGCACTGTCCCTGATGTCCATGCGATGTTGCAGAGGCGTGTCAGCCAAGACAGTCCTACAACATCCAGAGCCTTGAGGAACTCCGGGCGTATCTCATCCACCCCCGGGGCCCTGCCACCAAGGAGTTTTTTGACCACCTCGGTGACCTCAGTCCCAGAGATGGGGGAGCCCACCTCTGAGTCCCCAGGCTCTGCTTCTTCATTGGAAGGCATGTTAATGGGATTGAGGAGGTCTTCGAAGTACTCCCCCCACCGACCCACAACGTCTCGAGTCGAGGTCAGCAGCGCACCATCCCCACCATATACAGTGTTGACACTGCACTGCTTCCCCTTCCTGAGATGCCGGATGGTGGACCAGAATCTCCTCGAAGCCGTCCGAAAGTCGTTCTCCATGGCCTCCCCAAACTCCTCCCACGCCCGAGTTTTTGCCTCAGCAACCACCAAAGCCGCATTCCGCTTGGCCTGCCGGTACCTATCAGCTGCCTCCAGGGTCCCACAGGACAAAAGGGTCCTGTAGGACTCCTTCTTCAGCTTGACGGCATCCTTCACCGCCGGTGTCCACCAACGGGTTCGGGGATTGCCGCCACGACAGGCACCGACCACCTTACGGCCACAGCTCCGGTCAGCTGCCTCAACAATAGAGGCACGGAACATGGCCCATTCGGACTCAATGTCCCCCACCTCCCTCGGGATGTGGTTGAAGTTTTGCCGGAGGTGGGAGTTGAAGCTACTTCTGAAAGGGGGCTCTGCCAGACGTTCCCAGCAGACCCTCACAACACGTTTGGGCCTACCACGCCTGACCGGCATCCTTCCCCACCATCGAAGCCAACTCACCACCAGGTGGTGATCAGTTGACAGCTCCGCCCCTCTCTTCACCCGAGTGTCCAAGACATGTGGCCGCAAGTCCGACGACACGACCACAAAGTCGATCATCGAACTGAGGCCTAGGGTGTCCTGATGCCAAGTGCACATATGAACACCCCTATGCTTGAACATGGTGTTCGTTATGGACAATCCGTGACGAGCACAGAAGTCCAATAACAAAACACCGCTCGGGTTCAGATCGGGGGGGGCCATTCCTCCCAATCACGCCCTTCCAGGTCTCACTGTCATTGCCCACGTGAGTATTGAAGTCTCCCAGCAGAACAAGGGAGTCCCCAGAAGGTATGCCCTCTAGCACACTCTCCAGGGACTCCAAAAAGGGTGGGTACTCCGAACTGCTGTTCGGTGCATACGCACAAACAATAGTTAGGACCCGTCCCCCCACCCGAAGGCGAAGGGAGGCTACCCTCTCGTCCACCGGGGTAAACCCCAATGTACAGGCTCCAAGTTGGGGGGCAATAAGTATACCCACACCTGCTCGGCGCCTCTCACCGGGGGCAACTCCAGAGTGGTACAGAGTCCAGCCCCTCTCAAGGAGATTGGTTCCAGAGTCCAAGCTGTGCGTCGAGGTGAGCCCGACTATATCTAGCCGGAACCTCTCAACTTCGCGCACTAGCTCGGGCTCCTTCCCCTTCAGAGAGGTGACATTCCACATCCCAAGAGCCAGCTGTTGTAGCCGAGGATCGGACCGCCAAGGTCCCCGCCTTCGGCCACCACCCAACTCACACTGCACCCGACCTCCTTGGCCCCTCCCATAGGTGGTGAGCCCATGGGAAGGGGGACCCACGTTGCCTCTTCGGGCTGTGCCCGGCCGAGCCCCATGGGTGCAGGCCCGGCCACCAGGCGCTCGCCATCGAGCCCCACCTCCAGGCCTGGCTCCAGAGTGGGGCCCCGGTGACCCGCGTCCGGGCAAGGGAAAACGCCGTCCAAAATTGTTTTTCTTCATAGGAGGTTTGTTTAACCGCTCTTTGTCTCATCCCTCACCTAGGACCAGTTTGCCTTGGGTGTCCCTACCAGGGGCATAAAGCCCCGGACAACAGAGCTCCTAGGATCATTGGGACACACAAACCCCTCCACCACGATAAGGTGTCGGTTAAAGGAGGGGTATACTTAACACTAATTTCACAAATCGTTCATATGAATGCTAATACAGAATAATAATAATTATAGTTACACTCTATATTAACATTGATGTTATTAAATTGCTTATAAAATAGACCTACACCTTTAATACTCAGACGATTCTAATCGTGCTGTAGAACAACATATATATATATTTACAGGTCGTAACGTTTTATTTATTATGAATATGTTCTACTTAAGTTTGCATATGCTGGGTTTATGTCCAAATGTTTGTTAATGGCGTTTTTGTCTGATAGCCAAGATTTAGCCAGCTCTCTGGCACTTTTAGTACTGGCCTTAAATCTTACTTGTACATTGTCCCAGTTAAATGTACTGTATGTCCTGTTGATTTTGTATGCGTATAGATCTGTGATCGTGAGTCCTTCCTTCTAATGGCATTGCGATGTTCCTGTATGCGAGTTGAAATTCTTTTTGATGTTTGTCTCATGTATACCGCTGAGCAAGAACTGCATGGAATGCTATAAACTGCGTTTCGTGTTTCTGCTGTCAATTTCTTATTTTTGCATTGAAAAGGACAGTGCGCAGATTGTTTCTGTGCTATTCTGATGCCTGATTTGGCCAGGATATATATAAAAGATGATATTTTAGCGGCATCCCCTGACGGGATCAGCCGAATTATGAATAAGAATATATATATATATATAGAGAAAAGCCAAGCAAAATGACACCTTTTATTGGCTAACTAGAAAGATTACAATATGCAAGCTTTCGAGGCAACTCAGGCCCCTTCTTCAGGCAAGATGTAATACAGAAACTGAAGTTTCCTATGTTTATATACACACTCTAGGACAAGAAACAACATTGGTAAATATTTAAATGAGAAATTTTGTATGTAAAAAATTAATAGATTCATTCAGGCTAGGGTTAATTTAGCAAGAGAGAAAAGAACAATGTATTGTCAAGATCACTGGATAAGATAACTGTCCAACAAAGTCTTTTGAAGTTTGTAATGAGTTTTTTCAAAACAATGTGGGTCTATAGACAGGTTGTCTGTCATTCTGAGAGATGTAAACAATCCTCATATCTGGCCATAAAACTCTTGTCTTTATTCAATCCATGTTGTAAAGTATTAAATTTTAGCATGAGTTTAACTTCCCATTCTTTTCTCTCTTGCTGTGTTTTGAAGTTGCCCATAAGCACTGTGACCTTAAAGTCCTTCTCACAGTGTCCATGGCTGTTGAAGTGGGCCGCCACAGGAACATCTGTGTTGCCATGTTTAATGTGGAACCTGTGTAAGTTCATTCTCTGGCGGAGTGTTTGTCCAGTTTCTCCCACATAGAGTGCAGTGTCAGGACATTTCATGCAGAAAATTAGGTAGACTACATTAGATGATCTGCAGGAAAATGATCCCTTGATGTGATGTTCAAGTCGGCAGTGTGGTATAACTATACGGTCTGTATCATAGATGTGGGCACATGTTTTGCATCTTTTCTGTAGGCATGGAGATGTGCCATTTTCTGTTGGTTCACTTAGGGAGCCTCGGACAATTAATTGTTGAAGGTTTGGTGGTTGTCTGTATGCCAGGAGGGGAGCTTCAGGAAATACATTTTTCAGTGTTTGGTCATTGTTTAGTATTGGCTGAAGTTCTTTTATAATTTGTCGAAGTGTTTCAAGATGTGGGTTGTAGGTGACAACAAGGGGGATGCGATCCTTGTTGTCTTTGTTTTTATATTCCAGAAGGTTGTCTCTGGGTATGGCAGTAGCTCTTCTTATTTGAGTGTCTGTTGTTTTCGGGGTGTAACCTTGTTTGATGAAATCTTGTCTGAGCTCCTGCAGTTGTTGATCCCGGTCTGTTGGGTCTGAGCAAATACGATTGTACCGTATTGCTTGGCTGAAAATAATGGAGCGCCTTATATGCTTGGGGTGGAAGCTATCATTTTTCAGGTAGGTCCGTCTGATCATCTAATGTAGTCTACCTAATTTTCTGCATGAAATGTCCTGACACTGCACTCTATGTGGGAGAAACTGGACAAACACTCCGCCAGAGAATGAACTTACACAGGTTCCACATTAAACATGGCAACACAGATGTTCCTGTGGCGGCCCACTTCAACAGCCATGGACACTGTGAGAAGGACTTTAAGGTCACAGTGCTTATGGGCAACTTCAAAACACAGCAAGAGAGAAAAGAATGGGAAGTTAAACTCATGCTAAAATTTAATACTTTACAACATGGATTGAATAAAGACAAGAGTTTTATGGCCAGATATGAGGATTGTTTACATCTCTCAGAATGACAGACAGCCTGTCTATAGACCCACATTGTTTTGAAAAAACTCATTACAAACTTCAAAAGACTTTGTTGGACAGTTATCTTATCCAGTGATCTTGACCATACATTGTTCTTTTCTCTCTTGCTAAATTAACCCTAGCCTGAATGAATCTATTAATTTTTTACATACAAAATTTCTCATTTAAATATTTACCAATGTTGTTTCTTGTCCTAGAGTGTGCATATAAACATAGGAAACTTCAGTTTCTGTATTACATCTTGCCTGAAGAAGGGGCCTGAGTTGCCTCGAAAGCTTGCATATTGTAATCTTTCTAGTTAGCCAATAAAAGGTGTCATTTTGCTTGGCTTTTCTCTACATTCATAATGGCTAACACGGTACAACACCCTAGTACTATATATATATATATATATATATATATATATATATATATATATATATATATATATATATATATATATATATATATATATACCGGTATATATATATATATATATATATATATATATATATATATATATATATATATATATATATATATATATATATATATATAACCTGGGTCAGGTTTCAAAAGGAATATATATAACTGCGAGTTTTGTGTAAATAAAGTTTATTGAAGTTAAGTATATAGGTAGGTGTCCTCGGATTGGGGGGGGGGAGACGCCATGTAAGATAGTTCGGAAGAGTTGCGGTACGAAGAGGAGAAAACGGGAGAGGTGAGAGAGAAAGAAAAAGAAAAGAGAGCTTCAGGCAAAACGCCGAAGCGAGAAGAAAGAGAGAGCTTCAGGCAAAACGCCGAGACCAGAAGAAAGAGAGTTTTAGGCAGCACGCCGAAGAAAGACGGAGAAAGAACGAGAAGGAGTGACTGTTCAGGCAAAACGCCGAAGCAAGACTGACAGAACGAAAGAGAAAGTTGGAGTTGAGGCAGCACGCCGAAGCAAGACGGACAGAAAGAGAAAAAGAGAGTCGCAGTTGAAGCAAAACGCCAATGCCAGACAGAGAGAAAGAAAGAAGGACTAAATGTAGCAAGCGGATAAAACAAAAAGAAGAGTTGTTGGATAAAGAGAAAGACGGCAGGCAGGACACAAGTGCAGAAATGGTGATCAGTGAGTAAAGAGAGTGGTTGAGAAAAAGGGAGAAGGAAGAATACAGTAATCCCTCCTCCATCGTGGGGGTTGCGTTCCAGAGCCACCCGCGAAATAGGAAAATCCGCGAAGTAGAAACCATATGTTTATATGGTTATTTTTAGAATGTCATGCTTGGGTCACAGATTTGCGCAGAAACACAGGAGGTTGTAGAGAGACAGGAACGTTATTCAAACACTGCAAACAAACATTTGTCTCTTTTTCAAAAGTTTAAACTGTGCTCCATGACAAGACAGAGATGACAGTTCTGTCTCACAATTAAAAGAATGCAAACATATCTTCCTTTTCAAAGGAGTGCAAAGCAAGCAATCAAAAAAAAAATCAATACGTGCCCTTTGAGCTTTTAAGTATGCGAAGCTCCGTTCAGCATGTCCTTCAGGAAGCAGCTGCACACAGCCCCCCTGCTCACACCCCCCCTACGTCAGCGCAAGAGAGAGAGAGAGAGAGAGAGAGAGGGAGAGAGAAAGTAAGCTGGATAGCTTCTCAGCCATCTGCCAATAGCGTCCCTTGTATGAAATCAACTGGGCAAACCAACTGAGGAAGCATGTACCAGAAATTAAAAGATCCATTGTCCGCAGAAACCCGCGAAGCAGCGAAAAATCCGCGATATATATTTAAATATGCTTACATATAAAATCCGCGATGGAGTGAAGCCGCGAAAGGCGAAGCGCGATATAGCGAGGGATCACTGTATACAAAACAAGGTCGGTGTGTTTTTTTGTTTATTTGTTTTAAAGTGGCTTGAGTAAATTCTCAAGTGAAGGGGTCAGTTTCTGTTTTGTTTGTTTGGCCACTACGCACCCGCGCTACGTTTGGGGCCCCCAACGGAGTGAGTAGTATTCATTGAGTGGAAATATGTCCGGGTGAGCTCACCAATCGTGTCAGGACCAAAATATATATATCGGGTTATAAATAAGTTACTGCTTGTATTTTATGTATAGTGTATATATTGTAAATTTAAAAAAAAAAAAAAAGAACTTCACTTTCAATTTAGTAAAGAGAGGTTTTGTTTATATATTGGAGTAACTGAGTTGATTATTGATTATAAGGCTGAAGGTGGGCGACAATGTACATTCCCACCATAGAGGTGGCGACACCATTATAAAAGAGCTCAGGAGCTTGCATACCGATAACGGAAGGGTGTTGCAAGGGGGTTATATATATATATATATATATATATATATATATATATATATATATATATATATATATATATATAATTAACTGAATGGTGTGTGTGCTGTTTACTATAAGTATATAAACATTTCCCTTAAATATTTCCAAATATTTATTTTTACCTACTTCAAATTAATTAAATGTCAGCATCAACTAGAATATATTACTTCCCAAATTTTATAAATACATACAAACACAAGGCTGTACACTATTATTTATTCATTCTTATTGTGTTTTAATTTTTATTGTACCTCTCTTGATTATCTGTGCGGCCGTCTGAGACCATGGTAAAGGTGCTATATAAGTAAGTGAAATGCGTTATTATTTGTTATAATTATGATTCAATAGAATTCGCAGGCAGTTTGTTAAAGTGTGATTTTTATCTTTGCTTGTTGTCCGTGTGTTCCTTGACAAATCATTCATTAAATAGTTTTTGTTTAATTAAGAAAGAAAAATAAACAACTACATCTGCAATGTAGGATTCAAAGCACTGTTCGTTGAAGAGAAAGTTTTTTAAAAATTTATTTTAGAGATATATTCTTCCATTCAGCAATGTGCCATGAGCGGAATTCGAACCCGGATTCCTATGATAATTCTTGGTATTTCGTCTCTCAAGAATCGCAGCTATACCTCGACTAATACGCGATAACCTTAGGGTGGTGTGATGGCTCTGAGGCTAAGTTTCTGCGCTGGTATCCAGAAGTTTGCTGGTTCAAATCCCTGTCACTGCCAAAAGAGATCCTCCTTGAGCAAGGCCTTCAACATGTACATTTTATGACAGTGTGTTTTTGTTTGCCTTAAGTGTTTGGGGTTAGAGGGTGAGTTTCTGGCGGGATTAGTGGTTCGGGAAATAAGCGCTTTTCTGAGACAAACTGCACCTGTACGCTCTCGTATTGTATGCAACATTTTTGTGAAAAGGATGGCTGAATTTTCACTTCCAATACCTTCTCCCTTTCTTTCCCTGCCTGGAGAGCCTCCAGTGCCTTGGTCCCGCTGGCTGGAGTCTTTTCAAACTTACCTCCTGGCTCTTGATTTGCAAAATGTAAGTGATGCATGCAAAAGAGCTTTGTTCCTACACTGTCTGAGAACGGAGGGACAGCGCGTGTTTAAGACTTTGGGAAATGCAGCCACATACTCTGCTGCTGTGACTCTCCTGGAGATGCACTTCTCCTGCTTTCAAAGTGTTATCCTCCGCTGAATCCTATTTTGTAAACGGCGACAGCAGGCAGGCAAATCGGTTCACCAATACGTGGCCAACTTAAGGGGTTTAGTCAGTTTATGCAAGTTCGGAGACATGCCAGATGAATTTATTAGGGATCAATTGGGTGAGCACACTAACAATCCAAAAGTCTGCAAAAAGCTCATGCTAGAATCAGATGATTTAAGTCTATCATGGACAATCCACATTGCATTTCAGATCGAGTCTGCCGCGGAGTTCGCCGCCAAACTCGACATATCTCCTGCTTCCTCAGCAGTGACAGGAGACGCGGGTCAAGCGCTGCAATGCACAGAAGACTCAGACAACTGCAACGAAAATCCCAGTGTGCAGTTTACGTTATAGCTTCCTCCAAGAAAACAACGTTTTTGCGGAAATTGTGGCTCTAAATCACACTCTACGAGAGCACAGAGCTGCCCTGCCAGGGGTCAGATATGCCAGCACTGCAATAAAGCCAATTACTTTGCAAAAGTTTACCGTTCTGCTCCGGCATCGTTAATGCCTGTGACAATTCGTAATGTGACATCTAGGCATACATCTTTTAAAACCTGAACAGTAGAACTAGACAACGTATGTCTTCTGCTTTTGCTAGATACTGGGGCAACAGTGTCTCTGTTAAATCTGAAGACTAAGAAGCAGTTTTTCCCAGATCTCCAGCTATCTGCTCCAGAAACCACTCTCTGTAGCTATACCAGCTCTAATATTGATAGTGTGGGTTCAGTTGAGCTGTCAGTACGCTATGGTTCTAAGTTTCTTCATCAATTCACATTCCATGTCTCCCGCCGTGGTGCTAACCTCTTTGGCCTGGGTCTTTTTAACAGCCTTGGTTTTACCCTTGTTGACACTAGTGGATCTGTAATTTTTAACGTCTGCTCCCCTTGGCAACAGACGTGGCCATCACTTTTTGATGGACTTGGCTGTCTCTCTGCCTTTCATCACCAACCTTTGCCAGATCCCACTGTGCCTCCTGTGATCTAGCCAGCACGCCGCATCCCACTGGCTTTCCGTGATGGTGGTATCTGCTGAGCTGCAATGCCTTCTAGACCCTATTAATGCTGCCCCATGGATTTCCAATTTGGTTGTTGCAAAAAAAAAGTCAGGGGAACTACGAATCTGTGTCAATCTAAGAGCAAGGCAGTCATTCCTTTTTTTTTTTTTTTTTTTTATAAATTTTTATTAAGTTTTATTGTAATCATTCCATACAAATAGATCAATTTAAAACCCAACAAAATTGAAGACAAATCAAACCCCACCCCTGAGAAGGAGAGCTTAGCTGAAGGAGAATTGCTTAGGGCTTTTTAATAAGGCAACAATAAACAAAAGAAAGGGAGAAATAAATATATATGTAAATAATAGACGGAGAAGGGAATTAAATGCGGTAATTGTTATTTCTCTTATTCTAAAATAATATTGATTAAATCCTGCCAGGTTTTGAAAACATTTTGTACAGATCCTCTAACTGAGAATTAGATTTTTTCCAATTTCAAATAATATAAAACATCGGTTTCCCACCGACTTATCAGAGGAGAGTTAGGATTCTTCCAATTTAACAGAATAAGTCTGTGTGCCAAAAGTGTAGTGAATGCAATCACAGTTTGCTTGTCCTTCTCCAATTCAAGTCCGTCTGGAAGAACACCGAACACAGCTGTTAATGGGTTAGGAGGGATTGACAAGGCAGTCATTCCTGACAAATACTCTCGGCCAACATCAGAGGAGCTAACTACATAATTTTATGGATCTCGTTTCTTTACAAAGTTAGATCATGGTCAAGGATATCTTCAGGTGCCACTCCACCCCAGCAGTTGATACCTGACTGCATTTGTCACTCACATTGGGGTTTTCCAATATACTAGAATGCCATTTGAACTCAGTTCAGGCCCAAGTTGCTTTCAGAAAATAATGTCAACCATCTTGGCAGGGACTCCAGGGGTTGTCATTTATCTTGATGATATATTTGTGCATGGTCCTACAACCTCTACCCATGATGACCGTCTCAAAAGAGTGTTTTCAGCACTGGCCAGGCATAATCTCACTCTTAATGGTGATAAATGTGTTTTCTGCACCTTCAATTGAATTTGTGGGTTTCCAACTGTCTGCAGATGGTTTAACCCCACTCCAGTCTAACACGGAGGCAATTCAGAGAATGCCAGAGCCCACATCAGTAGCACAGGTTGCTTCATTTTTGGGTATGACTGCATACTATCTACGTTTTCTGCCGCAATACTCCTCCACTACTGCACCCTAACGTCAACTTTTGAAAAAAATATGCTCCCTGGGCATGGACTCTAGCCTACACAGAGGCGTTTCAGTTACTAAAGGCTCAGCTTGTTTCATCGCCTTTGCTGGCACACTTTTACCTCAATAGTCCCACCTTAGTCACTTGTGATGCATCTGGAGCTTCTCTTGGGGCTGTACTGTCTCAGATTCAGGAGGGGACTGAGAAACCTGTGGCATTTGCTTCTAGAGCTCTTAGCCCAGGTGAACAGAAATACTCAGTCAGTGAGCAAGAGGCACTGGTATGTATCTGGGCTTGCGAAGGGTGGCACATGTATCTGTATGGCTGTGCATTTACACTCAGAACTGACCACCAAGCTCTCACTTCACTGCTTTCAATATCCAGTTCTGGCCACAGGCCACTAAGACTGCACCGCTGGTCAGAGCATCTCCAGCAGTACAATTTTAAACTCCAGTATACTTCCGGGTACCACAATGTGGTGGCTTACCTACTGTCTCGGTTCTCAGCTCCTCCTGTCATGACTCCCTGCCCTGGTTCTGCTGAGCCTGAACTTGTTCAGCTTCTTCACACACCTCTAGAGGCCACGGTGTTACTCCAGGAGCTGCAGCAGGCCTCAGAGCAAGACACTGTGCTCACTCAGCTTCGTACTTTTATCAGGCAGGGGTGGCCTACTCAAGTACTGGCTGAGGTGACACCATTCCATCATGTCAAGGATGAACTCACTTGCTGGAATGAAAGCTGTGTTGCTCGTGGTCTCCGCACAGTAGTTCCAAGGTCTCTCCAAGCACGGGGACCTGGCTATGGCACATGAGGACCATTTGGGTATTGTCCGTGTTAAGCAACGATGTCGCAGCCTTGTGTGGTGGCCAGGGATTGATGCTGATATTGAAGCTCTGGTCAAGGAATGCCCTGCTTGCCTTGTTAGTGGTAAAATTTGTCCTCCACCCACACCCCCATTGCAGCCAGTTCAGTGGCCTGTTAAGCCTTGGGAACACATACAGCTAGACATCTGCAGCGAGTTACATGGCGTTCCGCCTCATCAATGTTTTCTTATTGTGCTTAGAACCTACATTCTAAGTGGCCAGAAGTAGCCTCAGTTGGATCAATTACAACCAGAGCTGTGATCGAGTTTTTAGAGTCCATTTTTGCTCGCGGGGGGTTGCCACTGGCAACAGATAATGGTCCACAATTTACTTCTGTTGAATTTACAAGCTTTTTGATGAACAAAGGAATTCGACACTATCGCACAGCATTCTACCACCCTCAGGCCAATGAGGGGGTAGAGCGTCTAAATAAAACTTTAAAAAATGGCATTAGAGGACATTTGGCAGATGGATGCACATTTCTTTTGGCACTTCTCCAGACACTTCTTCACTACAGAGCTACACAGCGCTCAACAACAGGCAGTTCACCTGCAGCTCTTATGATTGGTCGTGAACTTCAGCTTCCACTGGATCGTCTGCGTGCTCAACCAACTTTGTGCAATGCATACACACAATAGTGTGTCCAAGAGCCAGAATAAAATGAAGCAACATTTTGATAGGTCACACTGGGTCAAAATGCCAGACATAACTGTATCAGATTGGGTCAGGGTCTGGAGGCCACATCGAGAAAATAAGTTGAAGACTTTTTGGTCTTCTCCTTTAAAGTTAATAAGCCAACTAGGACCTGCTACATTTTGTCTGGCTGATTGTTCCCGATGGCATGCATGCTGCCTCCGCAAGGTACCTGCACCACCAGTGCCGAGCTGTGACTCTTCAGGCTTTACAGCAGAGTGGCTCAATTCAGCTGCAGGATCATCGGTCCCTATTACAACCTGAGACTGAAACCATCTCCAGACCTGAACGCGTCAAAACTTGGCCAGCCAGATTCAAAGATTTTCTTACTGATTTTCACAGTTAAGCAGACTTTAGAATGACATTTGGGTTTTGGAAGAAGCACACAAAAGAGAAATAAGACTTCTGTACAATTTCAATTACTTCTGAAAGTTCAAGCCTTATGATATGTTTTTCTGGGAGTCGCTGTATTTGGTGGGGGAGGGGGGAAATGTTATGTTTGCAATATGTATATTTTACGAGAGTGTGTTCTTGTTTGCCGTAAAGTGTTTGGGGTTAGGGGGTACGTTTCTGGCGGGATTAGTGGTTCGGGAAATAAACGCCTTTCAGAGACAGACTGCACCTGTATGCTCTCGTATTGTATGCAACATCAGGGTAATCAGGCGCAATTGATAAATACAGTTGTGTGTCATAAGCGTAGCTGTGGTAGCTCTTGTTATGCCTTGAGATAATCTGACCTAATAAATGCACGGAGATCAAACAGAGCAGTGGACCCAGGATAGAGCCTTGTGGAACACCATATAGAATAGTATGTGTCTCTGAAGTATAATTACCACAACTAACAAAGAATTTTCTACCTGCCAGGTAAGACTCAAACCAATTTAAGACCCTGCCAGAGAGGCCCACCCATTGACTAAGGCGATTTATAAGAATATTGTGATCGATGGTATCAAGTGCGGCACTCAGATCTAAGAGGATGAGAACAGATACACGACCTCTGTCTGCATTTACCCGCAAGTTATTTGATACTTTAATATGTGCAGTTTCTGTACAGAATATTTATTCAAGTGATCATTTAGCTGGATAATGGCTGCCTTTTCTAGGATTTTACTTAAGAAAGACAGTTTAGAAATGGGTCTAAAATCTTCAAAAACAGAGGAGTCAAGATTATTTTTCTTGAGCAGGGGTTTAACATCAGCAGTCATTTACTTGACTATGTCAAGAATACTATCAATTAGTAAATTAGATACTTCTTTGAAATAAACCTGTTGGTATTGGGTCAAGGACGCAGGTGCAGGGTCTCAGTTGAGAAATGATTTTATACAATTCAGGTAAATCTATCCTGGTGAAAGAATTTAATTCACTTAAAATGGAATACCGGGATTTAAGAGGATCGGTATTGGGGGGATGTACTTTATTATTTCTAATATCATTAATTTTGTGATTAAAAAATACAGCAAAAGCCTCACAAGTTTCACTGGAAGTTTTTTGGAGGCATTCCATTGAGTGACCTGGGTTTAGCAGACGATCAATTGTAGAGAATAAAACTCTGGGATTACTAGCATTATTATTTATAATTCTAGAGAAATAACACCGCCTCTCAAGACGTACTATGTTGTTGTATTCTGTTATTTTAGCCTTCAATATTTCAACCAACACTGCTGAAGAGGATCATGATGCCACAGCACTTGCAGGCTAATAATGTGAGTGTTTTTAAAGAACTCCTAAAAACCAACTGTTTTAATTGGACTTTTTCATAGCTTGATTTTAATTGCACTCTTAATGGTCGATATACTGTAGGCATAGAATTATCATACTGTTCAAGGATTTGCAATCTTTACTAAATTTTACTTTTCTCTACTTCCTTTTCTGATTTTTCTGTGGTGATGTTTTGCAAGACCAAGGCTCTGTGCAGTGGCTTGTGATGTCTGAATGATGGCGGGTGCCCTAGCTGTGCACAAGACCCACTGCACCGAATCCTCTCAGGAAAAGACTGGAAAAAAATTATTATTATGTAGAATGTCAAGTGTGGACTGTGTGGTTTCTTGGCCTTGGAACCCCTGCAGCTTTGTTTGTTTTTCTTCAGCTTAACTGGAGTTTTTTTCTTTGTTTTGTTTTTTGTGTTTTCCTGGTCATTATCATTAACTGACCTTATCACTTCATCTTTAGAGACTTACAATATGATATTGTATATAAAGACTCTACCCTTCTACTAATTATATATTGTAAGTTTTCTGAAGTCTTGGGACGATACGCCAAAACGTATTTACCGCATCTGTGCAAGACAGCTTGTCTGTCGCCGAGGCAACCTCAGGTTTCGCAGCACTGCGGAAACAACTATGAACTGATTAAGGTCATGCTATAAGCACCTGTTGCCAATGGGTAATGCAAGGAACATTATAAATGGAACAGTATAACTTGGCCACTGACCTGGCCCCGACCCTGCCTGTTTGCTGTGTCTGCATATAGGAGAGTGGTAGATCCTGCTAAATAAATAACTGTGCCGTTCCTGTTTCAAGTTAAATAAAGCTGGTTTTGCTAAAGTACTGAGACTCAGCCTCCTTTTTGGGGTGCAAGACAACAACTCATGCGTCACATGGTACCAGTGGTGGAGTACTGCGCCAATGGAACCCCAAGAGGCATATACTATTGTCGCAAAAACCAGACATAAGAGTCATAAAAATGGTTGGGGCAGCCACCCGTATATTGGTATCCAGGCTGCAAAGTTGCAAAATCTATAACAGCACTGATGTGCACAAAACCAAGTCCAAAACAGAACTGAGGGAATAGGGAAAAGGTGGAGGCTTTTAAAGGGGAAGACAGGAAGTGAGATCAAAGGGGCTGGAGCCAGCAAGGTCTTCTTTCATAGGCTCGAGCCCAGACGTGACATCAAGAGGGCCAGGTGGAATCTCCCGAGAATGGTCTGCAGGCAAGGGAGAAAATGAGTCAGTGCACTCTGCCACATTCCGGTATGACTCGGAACTGCCCTTACTCAAGCCCTTTAGCTGCCTCCCATGCGCACGTGTGTGACAACTATCTCGATACCAGTGGAGCAAAATGAGGCTCTGTGGGTGCTCCTGTCTTCACGTTCCCTAGGGATGTTCTGGTTAAGATGGTTCCTTCGGGTGACCCAGGATGTTTCCAATTCTGCTTCGAGCACGTGGCAACATTGATGCGCTGGGACAGGGGAGCCCTACAGGTCATGTAAAACCTCCCTCCCAAAAGGTTTGATTATTATGACTTTCAGAAGCAACAGATCCTCCTCCACACTGCTTTGAGCCTGGTAGCCAAGGAGCGCCAGTTTCGTCTGTGGCATATTGATCTGGACTGCCCTATACGAGGACAGATCCAAGGATTTGTGGACCTGATTCAAAGCTGGATCCACAGAGACACTTTCGAGCGTGTCGTGGAGAAGCTTGCTATTGATGCAATCCTGTCAGGGATAGACAACAGCCTTTGTGATGAATTGCTACGGAATGACATCCTCTTGTTGCAAGACCTGACTGGCAGACTGGTGTATGGAAGATAAAAATTTATGTATCAGCAGTATTAGCATAAATAGATATAAAAGTAATTAACAGCTTTTAAAGCATTAGATTTAGCTTAATTTAGACATGACAAGCTAATAAGTTATATCAAACAAGTAGTTAAATAAAAGACATTAGTCATATTGCATTTTCTAGTAAAGCTTGAAGGAAAATTACCAGTATTAAGAAAGGAAGGATAGAACAGGAAAAGAATGACGTACAGAAACTACCCGAGGACAGGATAAGGAGGAATGAGAACACCTGTTGCATGAAGGCAGAAAACAAGGAACGATACCAGTAACAAAATGCATGAAAAATGGTCCTGATAGGCACGTGAGAAGCCAGCTGGAATAGTGAATCAGCAGAAACAGCAAAGGCATTGATACAAGGTCAAGATGATGTCATGTATGAAAACTAAAATTAGTATATTCATGTACTAACAATAATAAACATAGAGAAATATATAAGCATTAGCCTTAGTGTAGATATTAATGCAAGTCAGGACTGCCAAACAAATGATTAAATAAAAGCACATACCATATTTCTTTTTAATTAAAGCTTAGCTTTAGGCCACCATTATAAAATAGTTTGAAAGGCCTAGGAAAGGAAATGACACCAGAAAGCCCAAAAATGGAAAAAGGAAACATCTGCCTGGCTGAAGACCAATCAAAAATAAGCAAAACAGAAACTAGAGATGAACAATGGACAGTAAGGACAGGTGCAGAATGAGCAAATTGAACGAGGTCGGAGTGATAAGAAATTACTATATAAGTTTGGAGTTTTGAACAGTTAAGGGCTCAGCTCAATTTGGTCATACTGGGTTGAGTCCGTGTTATTATTATTGTTATTTTATTGCAATAAAACTATAGATTCTGTTTGCCTATCCTAAGTCTCCTAATAGTCTTCATTTTAGGTAAAAAGCCTTTTGGTGACAATTTTTCACCATGACAGTGGGCACACAAGCCACCTGGAAATAACGGGGCTACCTAGGCTTGACCCCAACTATGATCCAGCCAGCAGAGACTTCCAGGGTGGCCAGCGCCATGAGTAGAAGACACCATTGTGGGAACACCATACTGCAGACTGAACGCAGCTGCTTTCGCTGTGATCAACTGGGACATCTGGCTTGGGAGTGCCACCTCCCACCTGCGCAAACCATGGCCATCGGTCTGGCCCAGGTATGGCAAGTTTCCCCCAAGATGCTAAAGAAGGACAATTTTAAGGTCTCTATTATGCTGGCTGGATGGGAAGTCTCGGAAGATTGGACTCCGGTAGCGACCTCGGCGTAGTCCACCGTGACTGCTCCGGCAGACCCCTTATGAGACCACAGACGAAGTGAGCATCTGCTGTGTCTGTGGGGACATTAAAGCATAAGTGACTATATTACTCCCTCTGAAATTTAAAGGGAACAACTTTAAGGTTTGGGCAGCCATATCAGGCACCTCATCCTGGCCACTCCTAATAGGAAAAAGGAATGCCCTCTTTCCATGGGTCTTGGCCACCTGGAGAATGCCTCACCCTGTGTTGGATAAAGTGAGGCTTGTCGCAGACATTGTCAGTCAAGGAACCGGGTTTGAAATCAAACCGGAGTTGTCCAGCGAGGTAGGGGATCAATCCTCAAATGACGATCCGGTACAGCTGTCAGACTTGGCCATGCCATTGCTTGCACCAACAACCTCCCCAGACAGGACACCCAATATGGACCCTGACCAAATAGCAGCGTGAGGTGAGCGCAATGCTACATCGGACACAGAGGAAGCAGAGACTGCCATTCAGATGGAGTTTGTTTGTCTGCAACGAGCCAATAGCAACTTGGATTTTTCATTCAGACAAGTCCACGTCGCAAATGACTGGAGGACCCGAACTTTAAAACACCACATATTTTAATTAAAGATGGTTTTCTGTATCGGGTGATTTCTAATTGCATAGGTAATGGGTGTATTGAGCAGTTGGTGGTGCCAAGTGGACATAGGGAGAAGGTTTTGGGGTGTCACCTCAGTACGGAAAAGACGAGGGAACGCATTTCGAAATGCTTTTATTGGGTGAATATGGATTGGGATGTGGAGAAATTCTGTAAGGCTGGTTCCATCTGTGAAATAGTTTCTGCTCACAGACCCACCAGGGCACCCCTTGTACCGATGCCTATTTTAGATGTCCCCTTTGAGAGGGTGGGATTAGACATGGTTGGCCCTCTTCCCAG
Organism: Erpetoichthys calabaricus; assembly: GCF_900747795.2. Taxonomy (NCBI): domain Eukaryota; kingdom Metazoa; phylum Chordata; class Cladistia; order Polypteriformes; family Polypteridae; genus Erpetoichthys; species Erpetoichthys calabaricus. The sequence goes on from NC_041405.2 coordinate 135,530,350, forward strand.
GAGTAAAAGTGACTTTCAGTATATGCTTGTGTTAGTTGATTAAGCCACAAGATACCAAGAAGTAGTCATGCTGTGGCAGGAGGAAGCTCAGACTATTGCAAAAGCAATCTCAGAAATGTTCATGCGTATTAGTATCCCTCACAAGATTTTGACTGATCAAGGCACGCCCTTTATGTCTCACATCATGAGGCAACTTTTTCAATTAAGACAGTTACACTCCACGGTTTACCATCCGCAGATGAATGGACTGACTGAATGATTTAATAAAGCCCTAAAACAGATGATTCGGTGGGTGGCCCATGATGACCTGACCTCCTGGGATACAGTAGTGCCTTTGCTCCTGTTTGATGTCCGAGAGTCCACTGGGTTTAGTCCTTTCAAACTATTTTCTGGCCGCCAACCGCGCGGGGAGTTATATATTTTTCGGGAAGAACAGATGGGGACTCGCGAGACACCCTGTGGGGGGAGATTTTTTGACCAAGTCTTTTTGCTGTAGGAACAGATTGCCAGATTGTCCTCTATCACAGTGGAACATCAGCAGCATGAGCAGGGGGCACAAAAATGTAATTATGACAAGACGAATAAACTCTGTGAATTTAAGAAGGGGATCGTGTGCTGGTGTTGATCCCGTCCGATCCACATAAATTTCAGGCTGAATGGCAAGGGCCAGCAGTAAAAGAAGACTGCATGTTCCCAGTGAACTATAAAGTCAGGATTTCTGGGTGATGGAAACCAGTACAGATTTTGTATGTTAACCTTTTAAAGGAGTGGCATGACCCCCATGTAGTTCTGGTCATGTCCGCAGCAGTCCCCCAGACCGAAGTCACTATTGGGAATGCTTTAACTGACACTGACAAAGGAGAATTGCTATCTCTTATCGAGAGAGATGTCTTTTCGGTTACACTTGGCCGGACAGACATTGCAGAACACAAGATCATAACTCCACCTGGTCTTACTGTACAAGTACCCCTGTATCGCCTGCCAGAGGCAATGAAGAAGGTGAAAAACGAAGAAGTGTAGCAGATGTTCCAGTTAGCTGTGATTCGTCTGAGCAAAAGCCAGTGGCAGAGCCCAATTGGACTTGCCTCAAAGCCCGATAATTTGGTTAATTTCTTTATTGATTTTAGACATTTGAATAGGGTTACCAAGTTTGCTGCATACCCAATGCCGTGTGTGGATGAGCTGTTGGAAAAGCTCGGGCAGGCCTCATATATTTCCACTCTGGACCTCACGAAGGGTTATTGGTTAGGTACCCTTGGAGGTGTCCAGTTGATAAAAGTTTGGGTTAGCCACTCTTGGCAGGCTGTTTGAATTTATGGCGCTTCCTTTGTGTCTCCATGGTGCACCGTTGACCTTTCAGCGGATGATGGACCAGATCCGGTGTCCGCATTCTGCGTATGCAGGTGCCTATCTTGATGAGGTAGTTATTTTCTCTAATGACTGGGGCTCTCATCTTGTCTGCCTTTGGACGGTGCGTGATAGTTTGCGGCGGGCGGGGTTGACAGATAGTCTTAAGAAGTGCAAGCTGGGTATGTTGGAAACCCATTATCTAGGACATTCCATGGGGAAGGGTTTGCTCAAACCTCAAATGGACAAGGTGGGGGAGGTACTTGCGTATCCCTTTCCCGAAACACAGAGAGAAGTTTGTGCCTTACTCAGGCTCGTGGGATACTACAGGCAGTTCATTTCCAATTTTGCGTATTGAACGCCCCCTCATTGACTTCACAAAAGGCAGAAAGAATCGTAATGTTGTCTGGTCTGATGCCTGTGACAGAGTCTTCTCGGACCTAAAAGCCACTTCATCCTTGTTCCCAGTTCTGTGCAATCCAGACTTTTTGAAGGAATTTATTCAGCAAACAGATGGAACCGCTTTTAGTTTAGGAGCGATGCTCTCACAGTGTTTTGAGGGGGAAGAACACTCCATCACATTTCTCAGCAGGAAACTGCTGCCCAGGGAGCATAATTATTCAACCATTGAAAAGGAGTGTTTAGCAATTAAATGAGCGGTGGAGGCCCTCCGCTACAACCTCTGGGGACAGCGGTTTACCCTGGTGACTGACTACTCCCCACTTCACTGGCTGTACAAACAGAAGGATACGAACGCCTGCCTCACTTGTTCGTCTATTAGTTTGCAGACTTTTGCTTCTGATATTCACCACCGTCCCAGAGTTGCACACTCCAATGTTGACTGAGCTTTGACAGTTGCTTTGCCCGCACCGGTGTGGACAAAGCTAAGGGGGGGATATGAAGTTTCCGAAGTCTTTTGGGACCACCCCCCAATGGAACGACACGCCGTAGCACGATTGCTGCGTCTGTGGAAGACTGCTTGTCCATCGCACAGGCATCCACAGGTTTGCAGCGCCATAGCATAGCGCCACAGAAACAATTATGAGCTGTTTGCAGTTGCGTTATAAGTGACTGCCACCGATGGGTGATGCAAGGAACATTAGAAATGCAAGAAACAGATTAACTTGGCCACTGACCTGGCCCCAAACCTGCCTGTTTGCTGTGTCTGCGTATAGGAGAGTGGTTGATCCCACTACAATAAATAACCGTGCTGTTCCTGTTTCAAGTTGAATAAAGCTGGTGTTGCTAAAGTACTAAGACTCAGTCTCGTTTTTGGGGTACAAAACAGGGACTCATGCATCAATATCTATGACATATTTGTGTATTTTTTCTTTGTTACTAATTCATTAATATTCTTATGTAATCTTTTTGTGTTTTCTTTTCTCTTTGCCATCTTGTAAAATACGTTGTTGTACATTTTTTGTATGACAATGTGCTAACATATTGTTATTGTTAGAAGAAGTAAGGCACACACAAGGCAAGACGATTTGTGTTTTTTATGAATTAAAATGAAGCAGACATAATAAACTAGTACACTTTGCTAATTATAACCTCAAGTTAATATTGACTGGCACCTCAATCTGTAATCATCAATTCATTTCATCATTATTCCACTTTATGCAACAAACTTTAACCCACTTTTCAAGGTTTTTCAAAGTTAACCCCAGTAGTATCAGGTGCACAGCAGGAAAAAGTACCCCAGAATGCATCCTTAAACACACACACACACACAGGACCAGTTTAAAGTCACAAACCAACCAGATCCAAATGTATTTTGGGAAAAATAGGAAATTGAAGTCTCTGGAGACTGGCATAAGGAGGTCCTTTTTTCAAAATATCCACAAGAGCTGACCATGTCACACCAACTATGACTTTGAGAATGCTGCTTAACATGTCTACTGCTCTGCTCTTCTGCTACTTACAGTTTACTATGTTTCTCTCTGTGGTTTATTTGGCAGGCCTTGTTGATTTATTGCTACTTACTGTAGGCTTTCCCTAGCAGCTCATGTCATTTTTTCCTCGTTGAGCCTTTAAATCCCTCCAAGAAGGTCATTTTTCCAATGCAGCCTTCCTACCTCCTAAGTTCTTAAAGAGGCCATCACATCCTGCTTTACCAGTCTGGACCATGAGATGCCCTCTATTGGCCTGGGGGTCTTTAAAGCATTACCTTGCTGTCAAGGGCTTCAGGCACACATCATATCTGCTGTGTTGCTTTTCTTCTGTATTCTTTGGGAGGACTTTCTCTTTCTTTTTCCTGAGTGCCTGTATGTCTGCAATTTTCAGGCCTCATAGTGCCATTATCACCCACCAATGCTTCCACAGCTTCCTGCTTCTACTTCACATAAGTAATGCAGCAATGCAAACTGTCCAAGGTCATAAACAGCACACACTGGATTAACTGCTATGCTGTCCTAAGAGCGGTGTTTGTTTAATGTGTTTCAATATTATTTCATGATTTCTTTAAACTATCACAAGAATAACTCAAGCCATCATTTTCAAATGAAAAACTTTATTCAAGCAAATAAAGCAATGGAAATGCAAAACAGCCTTCTGAAAGAAGAATCACATTCAAACTCACATCAAGTCACAGCACCAGAGGCACAACAAGTGATGAGAAGCCATTTGCCTATATGATATACCAAAACAACTTTATGAATAGTTTTGCAATTTGTGTTTCAAAAACATGGTGTATATTCATGTTTTTATACATTGCTGTGCAAGATCCCTAAGGTACATTTTGCCACTCTAAGTGACCTTCATCTTGTCACAGGTGCACAATGCAGGAAGAGATGATGGAGTGGGGGAAAGCAACACCTGTGAATATGAATACCAGCATAAGACTGTCCACCCAGAATGTTTTAGATGTGAAATTTAAAAGTGTATGGGTGGATGCAAATGTGCAAACTGGTGCAGGAAAGATTTATGCTAGCAAGGAGAGAAGCGAGGGGTGTTTCAGCAGAAATGCCATGAAAGTTGTGGTAAAAAAGTGGGCATAGTTAGGCTAATATTGATTTAACCTGCCAGGAGCACAATGCATTTCTTTAGGAGCAAAGCAGGAATTGGAATGGAAGTGAAACTGCCTTGTGGTTAGAAGTTGTATCATGGATCTGTTTACATTGGCAGCCCCCTTCCAGAGTCAGGAGTGTTGCTGCACTCAAAGCTGAAATGTGAAGAAAATGCACATCTGCTGTTGGCTTGCCTTTCTTAAACCTTTTTTGGAAGACATCATCAGAGAAGCTGTCCCCAGCTTGAAGAGCCATCCAGTGAACCAAAAATCAGTGTGGGATTTACTGGGGGATTTGGTTTAAAGTGTCTTTGATCCAATTGTAGTAAGCAGAAACCTTTGAGTAAAAATTACTATGATTTTTATCATCACAATTAGATGGTGAACTGAAAGACTCAACTCCCACAGCTGTGCTCCTCTGACCAATTTCACACACCAGTGGGCTACCGGAGTCACCCTGCAATAAAGACAGAAAGTGTAATTTAGTAGAGAAGAATGTTCATAGAAGAAGAGGATCTGGAGGTCTGAGTGTCCTGATTAAGTCTAGTGAAGACTGATATAATAATAATAATAAAAATTCATTACATTTATATAGCGCTTTTCTCAGTACTCAAAGCGCTTCTGCACAATTACTTAGTTTTTTATATTTAAAAATGTATCTGCTATTCACTCTTTGTCTTAATTTTGCAATGCACAGAGTGCTGATGTTTTAGAAGAGGAAAGGACAGTTCTTTACTATACAGTATATTTGAGACACAAACTTACTCTACAGGCTCCTTCTCCTTTGTTGCCTCTTGCATTCAGAGGGTCGATTCCTCTAATTGTCACAGACACCTCTCTCAGCACATCACTTTTTCCTGAAGTAGAAGTAGTTTGACCCCATCCTGCCACAGAGCATGCAGTTCCGACTGGCACAACAGTGTTGCTCTGTGCATATGGGATCAAATCCACAGTTTTACTTAATGTCACACTTTGACTCAGCTATGTATGAGAACAAAAAAACAGAAAAACCTCTGTTAGAATGTTGGTTACTGGGCTGAGCACAGTTGACTGGTCCTGGGAGAGTCCAGTAAGGCAAAAAAATACAAATTGTAAACATTGTTATCAAGCGCTAGCTGAAAATTCAGGATATGAAGTAATAAATAGATGGGAAATGGAATAATAGCAGAGGGTGGGCATAAGTGGATTCAAGAATTATGTTTAATGTAATATGATCCATAAAAAGAGACTGAAATATCTATCTATACACAAGTAAGAGAGCAGAGCCTTGAAAGGACATTATGGTTACTCACCTTCAATAGCATTATGTCATTGACCTTTTCTGAATAATTGAAATTTGGATGGGGATAATGATTATTTGTCACAGGTATTCCAAGATTTTCTCTTTTTGCTTGATTCACTGAATGAATACCAACATAAGCAGTGATTGAGCTGAAGAGAAATGAAGGCATGTGTGAAAATAAAAATATAAATGGAATAATTGCTATATACAGACAAGGAAATTCAAAGCACTACTTCATAAGGAACCTTAATATTGAGTACTGAGAAAAGCGCTATATAAATGTAATGAATTATTATTATTATTATTATTATTATTATTATCTAAAACACTCCAACCCTGAAAGAAAAATAAATACAACTTTGCATACAACTAATGCTTCATTAAACTGAATAGAAGCCATAGAAGAACATGGAGTCCACAACGTGCAAATAAATACAAAATACCAAATCACAAACTGCACTAGCAGGCTGCTGTAAAAATCACATTGGTCTTTTCTAACCGGGTGAATCACACTTCAAGGTCTCTCTTTTCCTTTTTACTTGAGCTGTAGCCTCTTCAGCAGATTATAACACCTACTCTTTCTGGACTCTGCCATTGATGAATACTCATACTGTGAGAACCTAAAGTTAACTCCCATCATCAGGTTCCAGAGTAATACATTACAGCAATGGAGGACTGAGTTTGGTAAGATCTCTTTTTGTATTTGTATTATCGTGCAATTTGTAAGACTTACCAGGAACATTTATTGTATTCATCTACTCTCACCCTAGAAGATGAACTCTCACACAGTGGTATACACACACATAAAATAGTTCTCCTATGCAGTCAAAGTCTTGAGTGGTGCCAATTGCCAGTCACTCCACAATATTCTGCATAAGATTCTTGATATACGGATTCACTATCACTAGCTCTAACAAACATGCGGGTGTCGTTGCAACACAATAAAAGTGCAGATCATTTGGTTATATGCCACTTACTAAGCAAATAATGTCTTGTTTTTACTACAGCTGTTGAGAAGTGACCTAAATAGCCTTGGTTAACCATTTAAGCAAGAAATGTAGCATCAGACTCACACTTGGTACCCATTTATTATTTCAATCACTCTAGATAAAAGACAAAGTATTATCACACACACATGCATGGGAGGCAGTGTAAGGGCTGGGGACAAGATACAGAGTTAAGGGCTAATGAATGGTACTAATGCCTTTTCTCCCTCTTCCACAGACCTCCAGAAGGAAAGCCCAGCTAAGACTCTGCCCACTTCCGGTGTTACAACACGCCCTCCTGCAGACCTCATTTCTGCCTGAGAGCCCACCCTTTCCTGTCCTGCACCTATAAACCCCAAGCACTGCAACACTATTTTTGAAGTTCATTTCTGTTTGTTGCCGACAATATACGGAGTGGATCCCCCAGACCTTTATCTGTTTCTCTGTTTATTCCACAGTATGGAAAATATAAAAGCAATGTTGGTATTTGTTAATGTAAAACAATACGAAATAGAACATAAAATGGATAGGGAAGTCTGGATCTAAACAGTCTTAGAAATGCTTACTGTAAATCAGAAGTGTAAAGGGGTGAATGTTCTGTGCAGCTTTTGGTTTAGTGAACCATATTTTTAATAGTTACATTTTCTGACATCCAAATCAGATGATCTCTCATGTCGCCCTTCTGTCGTTGTTTTCTTCCTTTTCTTTTCTCCTCATTTCTCCTCCATGTTAGTCCATCAGACAAAGCCACATTACACACATTTGATTGGCCATTATGTCCTGAGGGTCAATTACTATGATCAAAGTGTTTGATCTTTTAAGTACCTCCAAAGTCCTTTCTTTCCCAAGCTGTAAACTAAGTTTGTAATTCCTAGTCTTACAGCATCCATCTGTTTACAGTTTATAAATTAATTAAAACAGGCTATGTAATAAAATAATTGAAAGAGAAGCTGACTGGAACAAATGCATAAATTACTAGTACAATACAAAAGTATGCTTGCAATGCCTGTAAGTTCTGTAACTTCAGTTCATCCTGGTTTGTTTGAGCAAAGTTATTAACATTTGATATAAACAGCAGTTGAAAATTTGAAGATTTTCCACACCAGAACATGCAAGCTACATATCTCCTACCTAAAGAAATTGAACATTTATTATGTGAAATGTTATGGTTAAGCAAAAAGTCAGGAGGTGAGATAAATTGAAATGCACATGTAAGAAGATACTATACAACACAATAAAAGAGGAAAGCAAATTACGCTGATTGGAAATGGCTCCCAAACTGTTCCCAAGTAATTTCATGCTTTGGAAATAGGATGCACTTTTTGCAATATTAATTGCATCTAGAAAGTCATCTGCATATCTGTACATCGCACGGCTACATGGACAGAAAAATATATTTGAAAACTTTTAATAAAATTGTGATCACTTATAATATTAAGTTATAGTCATAAACTGTGATGAGATGCCCCCAAAGTACTATTATTGGCATCAGCAATTGGTAACTTATTCTGTTTACTCATGATTACCCTTGCGAAGAAAAATATACATTTGTGCAAAATTAAACTTTAATTAGCTTACATTTATGTTTCTGCACTCTATTTGAACAACTCCACAGCTAACTTTCATCATATTTCCTCTTATTCTTTATCTTCTTAAAATGAAAATGTTAACTCCTTTAATCTTTCTTCAATAGCTCAAATTTTGCAGTTCTGGAATTAGTCTAGTCACTCTTCTCTGGACTTTGTCCATTGCCACTATGTCTTTTTTGTAATATGGCAACCAAATCTGCACACAGTACACAAAATGATTTCTGCACAAGACTGAAAATCTAGAAAACAAGTTTAGTGTGCAATAGAGGTCTGCAACCCAACGCAAGTCCAATGGGACCTGACAAAGAATGGGGTTTTTAGTCAGGTGTTCGAACCCATTTTTAATATTAAACGTCAGACTTGGTCTGAGTTCAGATTTCTTTATACAAACTGTTTTTTTAATTAGTCCCCCTCCCTTTTTTCATTTTCGCTCTGTAATTTCGCATACAACCAAAGTTCGCTCTCACTGCTGTGTTTAACCTGAGTGGTAAACAGCTAGAGTACATCTTAGTAATGGGTGAATTAAAACATAAATTTACGAATAGATAACTACTCAAAATGCCAAATAAGTCGGGAACAGCTTCATTATGGAACAATTATGACCTTGTTGTAACAGAGGAGAAACAACTCTCTAGTTACGAACAGTTTCAAATGTGTTATGCTGTTTTAAGGTAAGATAGCAAATGAACTGGCATGTCTTCTCTTCAGAGTCATGCAAATCATGGGTACAGCTGCTCGAGTTCAACAGCATATACTAGCAGTCAGAGGCAAACGTCCATGTCACAGTACTTCCTTGAAATTGTTAAGCAAATATTACTGATAAGTGCATATACTTTTGCTGTTGGGATATTAGACCTTTTACCACAGTAGCAGGGAAAAAGTTTTATTGATCTTGCACAGGAACCTATAAACTTGGAAGTTAGCCATGGTTGAGTTCCAGCCGAAAGTATGCTACTGGATCCTAGTATCATCTCTCATTAATGTAAGGAGATTGTAATGTCAAAAAGACAGGAAGTCTTAGATGAATTCAGAGAAAATGTCTGATATTCATTTCAGAATGACCACAAAATAATTGCACAGTATGAAAAGTAAACCAGGGTCAATGAGAACATTATGATGTCAGGTTTGGCTTGGCTTTGGGCTTCAGATTTGCTAGCTCAAGTTGGGCAGGGTCAGGTCAAGGCAAAGAACCTCATGCTTGGGCATTAATTTCAGGCCAGTGCAGACTGCTAGTGTACAAAATATGCAGTAATGCAGAAAATCAGACAAAGGAAATTACTTTTTCTCATCAATGCTATGCTGATACCTACTTTAAAGGGATGGATGTTTGGAGAACGTTTGAGTTTGGTTTGTTCAGTTCTTTAGGATTTGTATAAACATTTGCAAATTTTCTTACTACCTTTCAGCAGAAATATATTGCTTGACTGAACTGGGAGCATTTTAATGTATTTTCAATTAAAAAAACTCTAGTGTATAAAAAAGAAAAAAGTTTAAAATATTTATACAATTCTTTAGATTTTACTCTGTATATTCCATAAATAAAAGAAAGGAACTTTAATATTTCTTTTTTTACAGTGAAAAGTGTCAAAACACTACTCTCTACTTAATTTTGGTCATCTTCTTTGGTTCCTGATTTTTTTTTTAATGGAATAATCTACCATGTTGGAAAACACTTAAACTTGGCAAAGAGATTTCTACTAGTAGACTGCATTATTCCGGCCATTAATGTGCACACCTAAACCCTTCAAAACACTGACTTTAATAAACATGAAAGTCTTTTACAAGTAACAGAGCTTCCATTTCATGAAAGACTTACCTTGCATCACAGTGGGCAGCAGTCATGATGACATTCTCACGAATGAGGGATCCTCCACATAGGAATGTCTCAGCATTATCTGTTTGTCCCTCCAAGTACACCATATAAGGTCGACTGTGGGGGACAACCTCTTTTCCGCCCACAATCCTGTGTCCAGATACACCTGTCAAAACATATAATTCACATGTGAAACTGAACACAAATCTGAAAGTAATTGCACTGACACATCATATGTATCTAACTTCAAAAGAAATTTTCAAACAGTCATCACATTTAAGTGAAACAACTTTTGACTTCTCTTTTCAACTTGCGTCCCTGATAATCTTGTTCACACTGATGTGAACAGCTTCTACTGCAGCTGCTACAGAATCTTACCTGACAGTGCCAGGCAGATGTTGATGATGGTGCTCCAGTACATTGTCTTCATGGCTTCCGATCTTCAGTGCCTTCAATGCCTTTAACACCTTTGTCATTTCTGTAAGGTTGCTTTAATAGACATTATCATTGACCACAAGCCACAGATCAGGTCAAGGCTGTTCTTGTCATACTTGGTTAATCTTTGCATGTTTTTTTACGTAAGCAGCACGAATGCATGTATGTAAGATACATATGCATATTTCCTTGTGGTTTATGACATCTTAAAATATCTTTAAATAGTTAATAAAAATTAGAACATTAGATCAATATGGTGGGTCTACCTCTGACCAATAGTATGATGACCAAGTAAAGAGACAACTGATGAGACTACACACCTTTAATGTATTCACTTTATATGCTTCCACTGGGATCTCTCATGTTAATTTTCACTCATATGCAGATGACACCCAGTTATGCATTTCTTTTAGATCAAATGAACTTTCTGCAATGTTAAGGAGTGGATACATGAGAACTACTTGTCTTTAAACATAGATAAACAGAGATGTTATTTATTAGAAGGAATAATGCTGATCACAACAATATTTTGTTATCATTTAACTCAGTTGGAATCACCATTAATTTTACTGAATCAATCTAGGACTTATCTTTGACTCTAGCATGTCATTTAAGCACACATTACAAAGAATCATGGTGTTATTTTTGATTCCTCCATTTCTTATTCCGCCCACATAAATCACAATAAGAAACTTTCTTACTTTCACCTCCGTAACATATCCCGTGTTCGTTCCTTTCTCTCCTTTTCTTATGTTGTCTGTTAGGTTTTTTGTCTGAATTTACTGTCTTAATCTTCTTTATTTATTTAACTGGTTTTTACAACGCTATGCACTGTATACCCTGCCGTTCTTTCTTAAACTCTGTGAAGTGCCTTTAGCATGGGAAAGGTGCTATATAAATAAAATGTATTATTATTATTATTATTATTATTATTATTATTATTATTATTATCAAGTTGTTAAGGTCTGAACTGACCAACTTTGTCCTGTTCAGTTTCTCATTAAGGCTCCACAAAGTGCTGCTGCTCTGGAGAATATCCTATATCATTCTAGATCTAAAGAAGGCAGGTAGGTGCACATCATGAAGATTTTCAAGAGACTGGTCCTGGACTATATGAATCCTCTTGTGAAAGACTACTCATGTTTTTTGATTTCTTCATTGCATTAAATACTATCCATCCATCTCAGTTAAAAGGTAAAGTCAGGAATATGAGGATGGATGAGTCTATGATGTCTTTGATAATGGACTATCTGTAGGACAGAATGCAGTTTTGGAGACACAAGGACTGTGTGAGCAACACTGGGGCACCACAAGGAACAAACCTGATTGCTTCTGTTTACTCTGTACACATAGAACTAGAAATATATATACAGTAACAGGTCACATCACTTGCAGAAATTCACTGATTATTCTGCACTTATGGTGTGAATTGTTAAGGGCGATGAGACAAAGAAGAGGAGTCAGGTGGAGAACTTTGTTTTTTTGGTAAGAAAGAATTGTCTGCAACTCAACATCAGCAAAACCAAGAAACTGGTTACTAATTTTCGCTCCATCAAAGAGCCTCTGCATAAAGTGACTATTGAGCGAGTTGATATGGAGGTGGTACACTCCTACAAGTACTTGAGGGTCCTCATCAATGACATACTGGACTGGTTTCATAACACAGAGGAGCAATGTAAGAAATGGCAGAGCAGAATCTTTTACCTTAGGAGACTGTGTTCCTTTAATGTGGGTAATGACATCTTTTACATGTCCTACAACTCTGTGATCGCCTGTGTAATTATCTATGCTGTGGCTTGCTGGACCAGTAACATCATTTCAAGAGAGGCCTACTAAATCAACAAGCTGATTAAGAAGGCAGGCTTAGTTATGGGGTGCACTCTCGAACCCCAGAAGTGAATAAAGGAGGAGAGAATGGAAACAAAACTGACGGTCATTATGCTGCACATCTTTTCTTTGACAAGCTAACACTGATGGCTTTTAGTCAAGGAATTATTCAGCAGAAGTGTGTCAAGAAATGTTATGGGGGCTGCTTTAATACTGCGGCAATATGACTTTATAATGCCTCATTGAGACTGTGATTGCTCTTTTTATCTTAAGGTAAGTCAGAAGTTTTCTTTCTTTTAAGTAATTGTGGTGTGTTTTTAAAGGGGAGTAATTGTTTGTTATAATTTATTTATTTCTTTATTGATATTACGTAAAAAGCTGCATTTCCCCATTGTGACAAATAAACTGCTGTCTATCTGGTTTTGTGGATATGTTAATTTATTGTCATAATTAATGAAATATCACTATGTTAAATATACAGTATACATATATTACAATGGCTTTATTACAGGACCTTCAATATGAAAACAAAAGCATTATCAGAAGCAACTTCAGAGTTGATTTCTTGAAAATGTTTAGCACTTTTGTTCATAGGAAGAACTGCAAAGAAACAGAACCACTTCCCAAGCAGTGTCACTCAAATTAGGACTTTTAGGTCCTTTGTGGTTCAGCTCTGTCTCCTTTGGGTGAATAGTACAGTGGATTCAGAAAGTATTCAGTCCCCACCACTTTCTGCACACTTTACTATATTGTATATTTAACTTAAAATAGATACATTTGCCATTTTCATTTTTATTTGAAGAAAATAACATGGGATACAATCAAGCCAGACATGTACAACAAATAATTTCATAGTCAAACTAAGAAAAAAGAAGAAAAGAATAAACATCAAAAGGTTAAAAAAGAAAGCAAGAACAAAAAGAGACATAACCTAGTAAAACAGAATTCTACCCTCACCTGAAAGAGGAGAGGAGAGTCTAGAGCATGGGCAAACATAGTAAAAAAAAGAAAAAGGAAAATTTGCCATTTTTGCCCATCAGTCTACACTATGGTGGTGCAGTGGTAGTGCTGCTGTCTTGCAGTAATGAGATCAGAGTTTGTGTCTCGGGTCCTCCCTGCATGGACGTTTGCATGTTCTCCCTGTGTCTGTGTGGGTTTCCTCCGAGTGCTCCAGTTTCCTTCCACAATCCAAAGACATGCAGGTTAGGTGAATCGGTGATACTAAATGGCCCTAGTGTGTGGGTGTTTGCCCTGTGATGGACTGGTGATAACTATTATAATAATGAGAAAGTGAAAACAAGTTGTCGTTAAGGTTTACAAATTTATTAAACTTTTTTCCCAATGTGATGAGTATAGGACAGTCCCACTCAGGTAGAAGCTTGATGACATCACTCATAATTTACATCTTGGTTTAGATAACTTTTGGACTGTTTTAGTCAAGATAGATGCATTCAAAGAGCAATGTTTATCTAAATTACACCATGCTTTGCACAAATTGATGGGGAGTGATAGTAACTTGTTAATGGGTGAATTTCTTTTTTTACCTGAGATTCTAAATGAACAGTGACATTGCTTTAACTTAGATGATTTAAGAGTGCACTTTCTGAAATTAGTTAATAGTGTATAATCAGGACAGACAGACTGCTGCAGAAAAACTTCTCGCTCAAACAGCCATAGCATATGGGAATAGCTATTGCTACACATCTTCCTTTCAGCTCAGGAATTGTCTTTTTAAATAAACTGTTCTTCTAGCTTTCATCTTCATGGGAATTTTCACTTACTACTCACAACTCTGCTATTACTGTACGTAATTGACGCCTTTTATTTCTTTTGTTTATAAGTTTATTTCCTCAGGTGCCTTCAGAAATCTGCCTGAACAGCTAACAGTCCCTGGCATCCAAAGGTGAATTCTGTTTAACCTGATGAGACCCTTTTTAGCCTCTATCAGGAATGATCTCAGTGTGTTGGCACCTGACATTTCTTCTGTAGTGATCCAGATACATATCCAACTGTGAGGTCAAATCTTTAGCACTGATTCCAGGATGCTGCCATCTTGCAGCCACTCCTTCTCATCTCTCATGCAAAAAGCCATGTAGGGTTCAGCTTATTGAAAGACTGGAATACAAAGATGTGCAATTTCCCCCTTTTTGACTTAGTGTTTATTGGTGTGGTCCCTTGTCTCTTTTCTACTAGAAATTAATGTTTGATCTGCATGGTCTACTTCCATGTTTGCTTGAGGGTAACATGGATTACTTGAGATAAGTCTGTAATTGCTGACCTTTGCAATAGTTTAAATGTGTCTGATAAAAACTGTGGACTAGTTAGTAGTTAATATCTTCTTCGCAGATCCAGTGTCCTGGTTTCAGACTGTCTGTATGGGATAAACTCTCAACCCTGAACTTCATAAGAAGAGTCACCAGACACATGAATGTCACTGCCGAGGTAAATAAACCTCTCAACAAGGTTGACATTCTCTCCGGAGACAGACACACTGCTGATGGCTGTGCCTATGAGGTCATTAAAGGCCTGGCTCTTGGTTTTTATCCATTACAGTCACAAGCCCAGACACTCAGACTCCTCACTCAGTCTCTCGAGAGCCTCGATCAGAGCCTCCATCGACTCTGTGAAGATCACAGCATCATAAGCAAAGTCAAAATCAGTGAATCTTTCTTCACCAACAGATGCTCCACAGCAGCTGGACCCCACAACCTTGCCCAACACCCAGACCATGCAAGTATTGAACAGAGTAGGAGCAAGAACACACCCCTGACGAACCCCAGAATCAACTGGGAAAAACGCAGAGGTTTTGCCTCTACACTGCACAGCACTCACAGTTCCAGTGGACAGGTTGGCCATGCTATTCAGCAGCCTTTAGGGGATCCCACAAAGTCTCAGGATGTCTCACATGGCAACTTGATCAACTGAGTCGAATGCTTTATGAAAATCGACAAAGTCTGCAAACAAACTCTGCCGATATTCACGTTTGTGCTCCATGAGAATCCTCAGTGCCAGGATGCAGTCAATGGTACACTTCTTAGATGTAAAACCAGACTGCTCCGGTTGCTAGTAGGTGAGGTAAGTGATCACAGAAGCTATTGAGGACCACCCTAGCAACAACAACAACAACAACAACAACAACATTTATTTATATAGCACATTTTCATACAAAAAGTAGCTCAAAGTGCTTTACATAATGAAGAAAAGAAGAATAAAAGACAAATAAGAAATTAAAATAAGACAACCTTAGTTAACATAAAAAGGAGTAAGGTCCGATGGCCAGGGTGGACAGAAAAAACAAAAAAAAAACTCCAGAAGGCTGGAGAAAAAAAATAAAATCTGTAGGGGTTCCAGGCCACGAGACCGCCCAGTCCCCTTTGGGAATTCTACCTAACATAAATGAAATAGTCCTCTTTGTAGTTAGGGTTCGCACCGAGAGCCGTGTTATCTCCCTGTAGTTGCCACAATCCAGGCGATCACCCTTCCCTTTCCAGATACGGACAATAAGTCCCGTTTTCCAGTCAGTTGGAATGATTCCAGTCTCCCAAATGGAAGCAATTACTTGCAATGGCAGGAGGACAGCCATACCACCAGCCTGGAGAAATTCACCCCGGATACCACAGATCTTTGCAGCCTTCCCTACCCTCAGCTGGTATATCACCTGTACAATCTCAGTGAGATTGGGTGGTTCACAGCTAATTGGAGGATTGGCCTCAAGAACTGTGGACCCAGAGATGTCCAGCATCCCATCCGGAGGATCAGCTTTAAACAGCTGCTCAAAGTAGCCAGCCCAGCAGGTCACAACTGCAGTGTCATCCATAAGGACCATTCCATCAGCTGCCCTGACTGCAACTATATAAGGAACGGATTAGGATGTGCTTAATGCTTCGATTCGTCTGTAAGAAGGACATGGGTCGCTAGACCACAGATGGTGTGTTACTTGCTCAAAAATTCCTCTAACAAATGCCTCTTTATCTGCCCTCAGAGCCCTTCTTAGTTCCCGGTACAGACATGTGCTGCAACTCCAATTGATGATATCCTGAGTGCCCTGCGAGATGAAACACCTCCTTCTAGTAACAGCGGTAACACCAACACAACCCTCAGCAACCTTCAGGGTCAAGTCACAGAAAGTCTCCCACATCATATTAGGATTAACAGTCGCACCCAAATCCACAAGTTCCTCACACAACTGCGTGCAAACTCATTAGATACAGCCTGATCACCCATTAAGCACAGAGCAAAGTTGAGAATAATATGTCTTCCTCACCAAGACATCACTCACTGGAGCATACACTGAGACAACAGACAAGGCACCCAGTGAGTGCCGAAATCTGAGTCTCATAATACGCTCATTGAAAGAAGTGAAATCAGACACAATTGGAAGAAGCTGATTCACTACAGCAACAGCTACTCTCTGAGTATGACAGCCATCAGAGTGACCAGGCCAATAAAAGGTGTACCCACTGTAAAATAAATCAGAACACAGCATAAAGGTTTGGAATTTGTCCGGCCCCGTATACTGTACAGTTTGAAAATAAACAGGTCAGAGATATTCTTTCCAAAATACATCAGACAGTCAAGATGGAGGAGTGGGGAACATTTATGGAGTGGGACCGGAATTGACACAGAGAAATGCTGGGAAGGAACCGAGGTGGTGGATGGGAGCCATGACGTCATCAGAGGTAGACAGAAGGAAGGGAATGAACACGGAAGTGACAGTACGGGGTTACTAATCTGGGTATATTCATGGTGGTGTTACTTCTTTCTTTCTGTAGGAAACAAAGAGAGAGAGGTTAGTACCCCGCTTTTCCCCCTTGGCTGGAGTTTTCGTGCTACAGCTCGGGTCTTTACGTGGCTCCCTATGTGCGCGTGCGTGACACCACCTATGGAGATCTGGGCAATCCCAGGCCTGCGCACCTCAGAGAGTGCTGACATTGAAATGTGGAGTTTAAGTAGCTCCTCCAACAGCAGAGGAAAATGATCATCATGCCGGAGAGACAACACGTTCCACACGCCTACCTGGATGGGCCACCCAAAAATTAGGATCCTAGTGCTGCCATGCAGTGGGCGACGCCTCAGCACCACACCAGTTCTGATCCCCAACAGGCCTGACCCCATTGGTTCTCTGACGGTTTTGACTCTTCTGTGGATGGGGTTCCTGAGAGCTTTCCCCTATCCCCTTCATAATGCAAGCAGCCTTCCTATAGGTGGCTGCAGCAGAGCTATTCCCGTGGAGAGTAGAAAGGAGTCCTTTCTGTCAACTCAGAGCTGTGTAAATTTTTTTTACAACCAACCCCAATGATTTACCTTCAAGTTGGTGGCCCGCTTGCAGGGCTGGATACAGTTTAACGTTATACCCAGGACAGTAAAGACTTAATCAAAATAAAAAAAATCAACAATCAGTAGTATAAATTGTTTTAAAAAAATGAAGGTGAACCTTTACTTGTCAGTGATGTACATGCCAATTATCATCAATAGAACCTACCTGAAATAACAGATATAAATGTACAGTTATAGAATTCCACATGAGGCACCTGCAGCTTAGAATTATTATTAATTCTCAGGAATTTTCTTTTCTAGGTGTGTTTGAGTGCAATTTTTTTTGAGATATGGCAGCAAGAGAGAGAAAGAGAGAGCCTATTGCTGTCCCCTGCCAGTCATTGTTAGACAGTCAAATGCCCAGCATGCTCAGCTCAGAGGACCAGTTCTCTAATTGCTCAATTGGATAAGCTCTCACTCCTGACTCAGAAGGCTCCAATTTGCAGCTAGCCTCGGCAGTGTGAAACAGAGACAGGTGAGACCCTGAGCAATTGGTGGACTGGTGCAAGTGTAGATAGATAGATAGATAGATAGATAGATAGATAGATAGATAGATAGATAGATAGATAGATAGATAGATAGATAGATAGATAGATAGATAGATAGATAGATAGATAGATAGATAGATACTTTATTAATCCCAAGGGGAAATTCACATTCTCCAGCAGCAGCATACTGATACAAAACACAATATTAAATTAAAGATTGATAATAATGCAGGTAAAAACAGACAATAACTTTGAATAATGTTAACGTTTACCCCCCCGGGTGGAATTGAAGAGTCGCATAGTTTGGGGGAGGAACGATCTTCTCAGTCTGTCAGTGGAGCAGGACAGTGACAGCAGTCTGTCGCTGAAGCTGCTCCTCTGTCTGGAGATGATCCTGTTTAATGGATGTAGTGGATTCTCCATGATTGATAGGAGCCTGCTTAGCGCCCGTCACTCTGCCACAGATGTTAAACAGTCCAGCTCCATGCCAACAATAGAGCCTGCCTTCCTCACCAGTTTGTCCAGGCGTGAGGCATCTTTCTTCTTAATGCTGCCTCCCCAGCACACCACTGTGTAGAAGAGGGCGCTCGCCACAATCGTCTGATAGAACATCTGCAGCATCTTATTGCAGATGTTGAAGGACGCCAGCCTTCTAAGGAAGTATAACCGGCTCTGTCCTCTCTTACACAGAGCATCAGTATTGGCAGTCCAGTCTAATTTATCATCCAGCTGCACTCCCAGGTATTTATAGGTCTGCACCCTCTGCACACAGTCACCTCTGATGATCACGGGGTCCATGAGGGGCCTGGGCCTCCTAAAATCCACCACCAGCTCCTTGGTTTTGCTGGTGTTCAGGTGTAGGTGGTTTGAGTCGCACCATTTAACAAAGTCTTTGATTAGGTTCCTATACTCCTCCTCCTGCCCACTCCTGATGCAGCCCACGATAGCAGTGTCGTCAGCGAACATTTGCACGTGGCAGGACTCCGAGTTGTATTGGAAGTCTGATGTATATAGGCTGAACAGGACCGGAGAAAGTACAGTCCCCTGTGGCGCTCCTGTGTTGCTGACCACAATGTCAGACGTGCAGTTCCTGAGGCGCACATACTGAGGTCTGTCTTTAAGATAGTCCACGATCCATGCCACCAGGTGTGAATCTACTCCCATCTCTGTCAGCTTGTCCCTAAGGAGCAGAGGTTGAATTGTGTTGAAGGTGCTAGAGAAGTCTAGAAACATAATTCTTACAGCACCACTGCCTCTGTCCAAGTGGGAGAGGGATCGGTGTAGCATATAGATGATGGCATCCTCCGCTCCCACCTTCTCCTGATATGCAAACTGCAGAGGGTCGAGGGCTTGTTGAACCTGTGGCCTCAGGTGGTGAAGCAGCAGCCTCTCCATGGTCTTCATCACATGTGATGTCAGAGCAACAGGCCGGAAGTCATTCAGCTCACTAGGATGTGATACCTTTGGGACTGGGGTGATACAAGATGTTTTCCAAAGCCTCGGGACTCTACCCTGTTCCAGGCTCAGGTTGAATATGCGCTGTAGAGGACCCCCCAGCTCTGATGCGCAGACCTTCAGCAGTCGTGGCGATACTGCATCTGGACCCGCTGCTTTGCTGGTGTTGACACTTTTTGTGACTGAAGACAGAGAAGAAAATTAAAATTAGTAAAAACCTTTTATTGATACATACCAGGCAAGGGTAAAATGACAGAGAAATACAGTCCTAGGACACTGCACTTCATCTGCCTCGAGCGCAGATATCCTTGCTTCTTTTATAGCTTTCTAGTCTCCTGATCGTAGACCACGTAAGCAATAAAAATAGCGTCCTGACTCATTTTGTATTATTCCAATTGGTAAAGTCTTTACCCTAAAGGTACATTTTCTTGTCACACACATCATTGAAAGAAAACTTCCAGAAAGTATATATGCTTTTTGTCATGTACGCAAAACACAAACAAGTTTGATCATTCTGTCCTATTTTCTGTACTTACACACATACATTTTGTTCAATTACATCATTTTATGTTTTTACACTCCTCCCTTTTTGAACAAAATGATGTTTGCAGTAGAATTAAATTGAAATGGTTGACGAAGGGGAAGGGGGGAGAAAAGGGGATGGGGAGGAGAAAATGGAAGAAGCTATACGAGACATGTGCTCCTCATGTAGCATATATGCCCTTTCCATAGAGGCGGTAAAGTACTTAGATAGAGATCACCACCCATCCTTGGGTAGCCTGAGAGGGTGCGGGTAACAGTCAACAGAAAAAGTATTTTTAAGATAGCCATTTCTTGCAATGCGATGCATGGATCCAGGCAGGCAGTCCTTCAACTTTCACGGCATGTGGTGTGGATAGAAGAATTTGGAATGGTCCTCTCCACCTAGGCTGATGCCAGTGTTTCCTCCGAGTATCTCGAACCAGGATCCAGGTGCCCAAGGGAATTGGTAAATCCTTAGAAGGTGGGCTGGTCCTCCAGGCTTGATTAACCAGCTGGTGGACTTCCTTCAACGAGGTTCGGAGACCTGCAAGACTAGAGAGAAGATCATTGTCCACAGTATGCAAATTCACATTTCCTACAATCATGCCAATGGGCATGGGACGTCCAGTCAGAATTTCAAACGGCGATAGTCCCAGTTGTCGGTGTGTCCGTCCCCTTAGTCCCATTAAAGCTAAGGGAAGTGCATCCGGCCATGTTAAATTAGTTTGTTCACAAATTTTTGCGAGTTTAGCTTTTAAAGTGCCATTGCATCGTTCTACGATGCCTCCGCTTTGGGGATGATATTTACAATAATGGTGCACATTAATTTGGAGCCAGGTGGTTAATTCATTTATAACGGAGTTCACAAAATGAGTGCCATTATCTGTTTGTAACTTTTGAGGGATACCCCATCTTGGAATAATCTCTTTAATTAGTGCTTTAGCTACTGTTTTGGCATCGTTGTGTTTTGAAGGGAAAGCCTCTACCCATCGGGAGAACACATCGACGATCACAAGGCAATATCGGTACCCTTTAGATGGGGTTAGTTCAATGAAATCCATTTGGAGGTGTTCAAACAGACCCATTGGATTAGGGGTAACGGCGGGACTTACCTGGGTACCTTTTCCCACATTAAACTTTTGACATATTGCACAGCGTCTGCAAAATTGCTCTGCATATGTAGAGAAACCTACAGCTTCCCAATGTTTTTCAACATCTCGAACCATGGCATCTCTACCTGCGTGATCGAGGACATGGGCGATTTTTGCCATTCCTGGGAAAGAGGCTTTTGGGAGAAAAGGTTTGTTAGTTTGTTTATGAGTCCAGACTCCATCAGAGAGGGACCCTTCTTTGGACCATTTTCTCCTTTCGATATCCGTGGCTGCACTCTGTAAAGAAATAATTTGATTATCAGGGTCCTGGTCATTTCTCTGTTGGAATAAAGAAATTGGTGTGTTATTATATGCAGCCTCTTTAGCAAAGTGGTCAGCTAATTCATTTCCTTTGCTAACAGGATCCTGTTTTCCTGTGTGAGCTTGACATTTAACAATCGCTAGCTTCGATGGTTTGGTTATAGCTTCTAAAAGGGATTCAATCAATTTCTGATGTTGGATGGGTTTGCCAGTACTGGTCTTAAATCCCCTTAGTTTCCATAGTGCTCCATGATCATGGCAGACTCCAAAAGCATACCTGGAATCCGTATAAATTGTTACGATCTTCCCTTCGGACAGCTGACACGCTCGAGTGAGTGCTACGAGTTCAGCTGCTTGTGCACTCAAGCTTGATGAAATTCAATTTGCTTCCAGCAGGCGGTCTCCTTGGACCACTGCGTAACTGGTTGAGGGTGCTCCATTTTTCAATCGCAAGGAACATCCATCCACAAAAATCATTTCTCCAGTTTCTAAAGGTGTTTCCTGTAGATCTACTCTAGGTTTTACACCCTTTGCTATTTCATCATGGCAATTATGTGGTTCTCCTTCGTTGTTAATTGGGAGAAGAGTGGCTGGATTTAAAGTGGAGCATCTTTCAATTGTAACATTTGACAAAGTACAGAGTACATTCTGATAGTGTATTGCCCTAGCAGTAGTGAGATGTGAAGTTTTGGCTTGTACTAGGATAGAATGTACAGCGTGAGGCACTTTAACTGTTAGGGGGCTCATGAGAACTACATCCGTGCTTGCTAATACAGCTTCTGTTGTTGCAGCCACAGCACGAAGACACGGAGGAAGTGCTGCGGCCACTGGATCCAGTTTTTTAGAAAAATAAGCCACCGGTCTCTGTTTATCTCCGTGTTGTTGCGTCAGTACTGCATTCATAAATCCCTGCTCTTCGTCCACGAACAAAGTGAATGGACGAGACTGATCAGGCAAACCAAGCGCGGGCGCAGATAGAGGAGCAGTTTTTAAGTCACAGAGAGCCTTCTCAGCCTGTTCATTCCATTGGACCTGGCCAGAAAGGGGGGTGCCAGGAGTATTAACCAATTGTTGCAACGGCTGTGCTCTTTCAGTAAAATTTAGAACCCACTGTCTGCAGTAGCCCAGAATACCTAAAACAGACATAACCTGTTGTTTTGTGACCGGTCTAGGAAGATTTTGGATGGCTGTAATGCGATCGCTAGAGAGAGCTCTTGTTCCACACATAATGTCATGACCTAGATATTTTACAGTTGTTTTGATTAGCTGCAGCTTAACTTTAGAAACTTTATGGCCATTGTCCCCCAAAAACAGCAACAATTTCTGGGTATCTTTTGCACAATCTTCTTCCGTAGCGCTACATAGCATTATGTCATCTACATACTGTATCAATGTACTACCTCTGTCCGGCCAAAAGCCTTCTAAATTTTGGGCAAGAGCTTGTCCATATACACAAGGGGCTTCAGTGTATCCCTGAGGCATGACGGTCCATGTCCAACAGCGGTTTTGGAAAGTAAAAGCAAACCAAAATTGAGAATCAGGGTGTACAGGGATAGAAAAGAAAGCATTAGCTAGGTCAATAACGGAGAAGTACCGAGCGGAAGGAGGGATAGTAGAGAGGATAGTGGAAGGATTAGGGACGATAGGGGCCCTAGGGAAGATGTCAGAATTTACTTGTCGCAAGTCTTGTACGAAACGCCATGAACCATCAGCCTTTTTTACAGGTAGAATGGGGGAATTGACTGGAGAGTATTCAATTGGAATAATGGTACAGCGTTTGATGAGATCGGAATGTACGGCGGAGATGCCAGCCTCTGCTTCGGGAGACAGAGGATATTGGGCACGGTGCGGGCGGAAGGAGGATTTCAGGTGGATCACCAGAGGCTCACAATGGGCTATCCTTCCATAATCATTCTTTCCCTGGGACCATAGTGAATCAGGGAGCATAGAGAGCCAAGAAGGGAAAGTGGTTTGCAATGCACAAGCAAAAGAGGAAGGACGGCACAAAGCGCGATGTACTAAAAAATCAGTTTGAAGCACCACTTTAGTTATTAAACGGTCAGGAGTATCAAAAATACCAGGAGTAACTTGTAACCACTCTGTTATTTTAAGGCATTGTTCTACCCATGGTCCTATTTCCTCCCATTTAACAGTGCGTGATTTAGCTAAGGAAATATGAGGCACTGAGCCGCCAAGATAAAATATATGTTGTGAGCATGTAAGATGAACAGAAGCAGCTGCCTTTGTGGATGAAATAAAAACACAGGAGATGTGAAAGGTTTCGGGGCGAGTACCAGAAGTAAGGAAAGATTCTAGCCAGGGGGTGTCTACTTCTATAGGGAAGTATTGGGCAGTACAGTGTAAAATGTCAGGGGCCTGTAAATTGGGAAAGAGACAGGGGGAAAAAGAGTGTAGGGCTTTGAGGAGAATGGTGTGTGGGGAAATATTTAAAGTCCAAGCTGCAAAAGAGGGTTTGGGGTAAGGGGCAATTTGACACAACAACTTGGGGGTAGAACAGAAAAAACCTTTGTCAGTCATAGAAATAGAAAGAGAAAGTTTTGTCATGAGATCTCTTCCTAAAAGGTTAACTGGACAGAGCTGATTTAAAAGAAAACGATGCAGTAAGGTATGTCCGCCAGGACATGACTGGACTTGAAGAGGTTTTGATACTTGGAGAAGGTGAGGTTGTCCAGAAGCAGTAAGCACAGTAACAGTCTCGTTCGAGGCAGGGACCTTTGCCAGCGAGAGGGTAGATCGAGTGGCACCAGTGTCGATTAAGAAAATAGTCTCAGTGCCATCAACGAACAATGTCAGTAAAGGATCAGTCTCTGAATTATGGGTGAGCAAAGGTAGTTGAAAAGAGTGGCTGGAGGTCCCTACGTTTTCCTATGGCCAGTATTTTTGGTCAGGGGTGTCAGAAAAAACAGGTGGAATAGGGGGAGGCGGGGGCTGTTGCTGTCTGTGAGGGCACTCCCGACGAAAATATCCAGTTTCACCACAGGCGTAGCAAGAGTAGGAATTAACATTGGGATTAAAGGGAGAGGGAATAAAAGGATTCTTATTGTGGTCAGCAGGAGGAGATCCAAAACCACCTCGTCCTCTTCCTCGTCCTCGTCCTCGTCCCCTTCCTCTAAGGCCATATCCTCGGCCTCGGTCAGGAGTATTCCTGGTATAATAGTTCATCTGTGCTGCCAATAATTTGGCATGAGAGTCCGATTCCTTCTGCTTAGTTTGTTTTTCGGCATGTTCAGCATGTCGTTTGACTTCATCAAACGCGGCACTTTCCCACCCAATACAGGAAGTGCGGACCTTGTTTTGTATATCAAGGCGCAAACCGGAAACAAAAGGTGGAACTGCAGCTCGGGTGCGGTCATCAACATTTTCCAAGCCCGAGTGATTAGCCATAAGGTCTTGAATCCTATGTGCCCATTCATCAACCGTCTCGTCCCTCTTTTGTTTTGCAGCAGAAATAAGGGACCAGTCCGTTCCTTTTTTATATTTTTCTGCAATATTTTGTCTCAACGCCTCCCATTGTGGGTTAAATTCGCCTTCTCCACCAATCCCCTGTCCTCGAGTTAAAGCTGGGTTCCATACCCATGGAACGTCATTGCGGACACCCTTGCAAACAGTGGCCCATGTGGCCCCAAGCTTTCGACGAAGTACCTGGGTCCATTCAGCAGCGTTAGGCTTATACATGCTATCTAACTGATCAAGTTGTTCAACAAATTTTAGTCCTCCTACTTCCTTTGGATCTGGAAGTGCATTCACGACATCCTTTAGTTCTTGGATGTCCCAGTTCCGATTTATCATAACTGTTGTGGGATTTTGGGGTCCGGCTGGATGGGCAGGGTTATAATGGGGATTGGGAACTTCTATTAAAGGTCAAGTAAGTAAAGGTGAAGGATCAGAAGAGGTTGGAGAGAAAAAAGTTGGAGCTGGTTTGTGAGTGGAGGTTTGACTTTGAGTGCGTTGGGAGACGGGGGTTTGTCTAGTACGGGGTGGGTCATCACGATGGGTAGAGGGGTCATAGTGATCTGTGCCTGGGGGATCATCGGAGGAAACTTCTGCCAGTTGTAGTGCAGGGGGGGCAGTCGGAATGGGGGATAGAGGAGGGGATAATGGAGGTGCCTGAGGTTGGTACTGAGGAGAGGAACAAATAATAGGATAAAGGGGGTCTTTATTTGGATTATTCTTCCTTTTCCTCCCGTCTACCTGTGGTTCCGTGCCTGTCTGAACTTTCTGTAATGTAATTAGTAATTCCTCTTTCTCCTTTTTAGCCTTTCCCTCATTTGCCCGCAATAATTCATTCTGTTTCTGTACTGCTTCTAAATTTCTGTCTTTTATTACTAATTCCCATCTATCGAAAATATCCATTCGATACGGTCCACTATTATAACAACCCTGCTTATTCCTACACAGGATCTTCCTAGTTTCCTGTATTTCACTTGCATCTCCTGTCCCCTCTATCGGCCAACGCCCACCACTCTGTCTATTCCATTTCCTACATGCCTTCTTGAAATCTAAACCTGTCTTCTTTTCTACAAATTTCCTAGGAGACCCATTTTTACGGGGCATCTGTTGATCCTCCGAAAATAATTCTTCCAGCATTAATGATTTTGATCCCCCTGTGCGGCGATTAACAGGCTTACTGTTATAAGTTCCCATTATGTCCCCTTGCTCTTCCCGGGTCCTGTATTTAATTTTCCAACTATATACTGATTCGTCTAATCCCTTGTACGTATGAATCAGCGAGGTATTAAGTGTGCCACTCACTGTTCCCTTACTGTTCCCTTCTTTAGTCCCAAGGGGAGACACCCAACTATCGGTCCTGTCCCAGTTCCCAGGAGAACACGGTATTCCTATTAGTATGTAGATTTATTTATTCCGTCCTAACAGCAAACCTGCAATCTGTGCTCTTTTTCTGTTTATGTTTCCATATATATATATACCACACCGTTACTCGTCCCGTTAGCCTGTCCGCTCACATCCCCAGATTCCAGCTCAGGTGACTTCGTGTCCGATTCGGTTCAGCAGAATACTACATCAATACGTCCAGCTGAGTCTAGGATATGGGTGAGGCCAGTATCCTTTCGTCAGACCTTTCGTATGCGTCAAACTGCTTGGGTCAAGTCTCCATCACCTTAAGCAACCCGTTGAGATATGAATATGACTAGACGGTCAACAGGAAACT
Organism: Erpetoichthys calabaricus; assembly: GCF_900747795.2. Classification (NCBI taxonomy): domain Eukaryota; kingdom Metazoa; phylum Chordata; class Cladistia; order Polypteriformes; family Polypteridae; genus Erpetoichthys; species Erpetoichthys calabaricus. Next base: position 135,557,017 of record NC_041405.2, read on the forward strand.
CGCCCTCCCGTAATTTAGAAAATAAAAAAATGTTCGGAAATTCCCCGGTGCTTACCCCAGCTTGGAAGTGTGTTAGCTCTGTCTGGAAATCCGTTCAGTCACCGTGGATGTAGCAAAGAGGAGACCAGGGGCTCCTCACGCAAGAACTCTTTCAGGACAGGGCAGTCCTAACTTTTGCCGGAGCTGCATGCTCTGCTGCCGGAGTACTCAAGTTGACGGCAGTCCGCTGGTAAGACGGATCACTGAAATGGTCTCGCCGGAGGAGTCGACTGGCCGTCTCTTGCCCCACGTCCGGGCACCAAAAAACTGTGGACACTTTTTGTGACTGAAGACAGAGAAGAAATTAAAATTAGTAAAAACCTTTTATTGATACATACCAGGCAAGGGTAAAATGACAGAAAAATACAGTCCTAGGACACCGCACTTCATCTGCCTCGAGCGCAGATATCCTTGCTCTTTTATAGCTTTCTAGTCTCCTGATCGTAGACCACGTAAGCAATAAAAATAGCGTCCTGACTCATTTTGTATTATTCCAATTGATAAAGTCTTTACCCTAAAGGTATATTTTCTTGTCACACACATCATTGAAAGAAAACTTCCAGAAAGTATATATGCTTTTTGTCACGTACGCAAAACACAAACAAGTTTGATCATTCTGTCCTATTTTCTGTACTTACACACATACATTTTGTTCAATTACATCATTTTATGTTTTTACAGTCACCTGCGTGCTCCTGCTCGCACTGAATAAGATCACGCCATCTGGTGCATGATGTCAATGCAGCACCACGAATAAAAGAAAGAGACAAATATATGCGACATTTTGAAGAAATCATTGTATGACCTGAACAGTATCGATCAGAAAACATCATCACATTAATGCAATATTATTTGAAAATGAACAGTGACAGATCAGGTGTGAATTTATACTGGCGCTGTTAGTTAGAGTCAGATTAGGAGAGTTGGTGGGTTCAGGGTTTGAGCGTGAATGTGATTGAGAGAATAAAACTGAAAAAAAGCTAACTTTTACAAATACCATAAATTTTGTATGGGATACTTTCACGTACGTACAGGATACTTTTATGTACGCACGAGACTAAAAAATTATAAAAGTGCACTTTGGGGCTACCTAATTACCCCTTTACCAAGGCTACGGCGCTTCAGTTTGACGTCACTTCCAGCTCTAAGAGCATGGTGATATAAAAAAGTAGACGGCTGGGCTTTTATTTATTAAAGGAGTGTGGGATGCTTGGAGATGGGTTTAACTGCAGCCTGCAATACCTATGACATACATTAGGTAATGCCCAGAATGTCAGTCACGAAATTCCCATTGAGTACCCCATTACACCATGGTTAAGATTAGGCTTGTAGGAGGTTAAGGGTTTAGGTATGTGCTTTTATGTTTGCAGGTATTCGTCTGCACACTTGTACGGAGCCCCTGTGGAGATGTGTTTTTTTTTTCTTCCTGGGAAACAGTTTGGTGTGTACAACTTACTATCTCGTGCCCACCACTTACCCTAGCCTGCGCACCAGGTACTTTTAGGTAACACCGGCCAACACTGCGTGTGCGCCTCATACATTCAGATGAGCACCAAATACCATTGTGTGCTACTGTTTTTCATTTTCTGGAAACAGGACATATCACTGAACAGTCCGATGTTTTCCTCAAACAGTTACATTCCACAGAAATTAATATTGACAAGTTTATAAAATCAGGCTATGCATTCAACCCCAGATCGTTGGATCCATGAAGCAGCAGCGCTAACCACTGCACTCATTTAAAGTAAACAGAAATTACATTATGTTAGCCATCTATTTAGTAGCCCGCAGCTTCTTATTCACACCAGTTACGGAATGAATTCATATTTCATTTATTGAGTGCATGTGAAGTTTACCCAGTCCAATGAGGGTTCACTAATTTAATTCTCTGGTAAACCTGGCACACTTGATCGCTTATCTGCACCAATGAACTGTGGGATTTAACGTGCATCTAAAGAGTTAAATCCAAATCAGGCCATATAATTCCCACCGTTTTTGCTCAAAATCTTTTACTCAGTTTGAGCATATCCTTTTTCCCAAAAAATAAAGTTTTTGATGTTGCTTAGTACTACTAGTATATCTTCCTTTCCCAGGCTGTAAACCCATTTAGCAGCTTGTCCCAGATGCCCATCCTTTTTCAATTTATAAAGTAATTGATGGCCTAAGGTATCAGCATGTCTTCTTTTTGTGTGAACAGCTGTTTTAAAATTGAGATACAATTTGGGAAGAAAATATTCTTTGATGTGTCCTGTATTTAAATTCATCTAGTGCTGTCTTGAGAAAAATACAATGAAATATAGACAAAAATCTGCAGATTTTGCACACCACAACAGTACTGTTTATGAAAGTAAAAGTTGGCACGGTCTGTACACCAAGGGGAGCTCCTTAAAGTCTGCATTAAACACAAAGTGGTGCATTTTGTGCTACTGAAGGTGCATGCACTCGTATATTATGGTGGCTTTCCATGCATTAAGAAAAATAAAAAATACAGGCATGAGCCTTTAATGGTTTAACTCTTTCATAACCTAAGGCTAGGTAATACAATATGTTCCATTTTAATTTGATAGAGATTACATTAATACAAGTTTTAAATCCTCTATATGACCAGGAATTAAATCTGGCAGTGTTTCTCAACCTTTGTGGCTTCTGGACCCATTTTTAATTTTTAACTTCACTGACGACCGACATACAGAAATCAAAAAGCCCTGGTGGTTGAAATGACTGCGAATGAGAGAATGTTGTTAGAAATGGGGAAAAATATCACACAACACTGTCAAGTGCTTTGGTAGACAAGGTTGGGGGGAAGCTTTGCATTTAGTGTATTAAACGCTAGCAAAGACCTTATAGTAGGTATGCGTGAAAGTTCTGTGCAGTCCTGTCACAGCTCTGTAATGTCACAATGGCCTCAAAAAGCATCATGGGGTGCTTGGAAAAAAATTTTTTTTTCTGGAATCACAGAGAATTTCCAGGAAAATATTTGGCAAAAAGGTCATTGGTGAACACAGCATATTTGCTGTGAAAAATGCTTTTGCAAATTTTGTCAAAAATACAGACAAAAAAAGATACAAAAATATATTTTACACTAAAGGTGGGGAACATGATGGAGAACATGAAGTCTTGGACAAAGAGCTCCTGTCTGGGCTGGAATTTACTACCAAGACTTTGTTATGACAGGTTGAGGTTGTGGGTTCAAATCCTACCACTGACACTGTGTGACCATGAGCAAGTCAATTCACCTGCCTATGCTCCAATTGGAAAAAGAAATGTAATCAATTGTATCTAAAATGTTGTAAGTTGCTTTGGATAAATGTGTCGGCCAAATATGTAAATGGTGGAAGTGGTCCTTTGCAGGCATGATGGGCACCTTGGCAAAGCGTTTACTGAAAATGAAACAGTGACATGTTTAAAAATTAAACGAAAAAAATTAAAATCTTTCATGGGCAAGAACATAAAAATAAGAAACACACACTAACAAAATTTATCTAAAGAAAAAAAAAAAAAAATATAAATAAATAAATAAAAGCTAGCCTAAAATACATCATGTTTGTTTTGTTTTTCCATGATCTATTACAATTTTCTTTGTGCTTCTATATCATAGATAATTCAAATCTATATGAATGTCCTTATGATATCTGCATTTACACATTTTGAGTTTGATTATTGTTTTATTTAGAAAATGACTGCAATGTTTTTCTATTTTTAATAACCATTTTGGTTAACCATCGCTATGATGCTAAGATTGCTGTTAGGGGCTGTGGTCCTGGATGTTGACCACACAGGACATCATTGTCCAGGACTGTGGAAAAATGATAAAACTCAAGTGCAAATGCTTTCATAAAGATCCTCTAGTTTCTGAAGTTTTGTTAGAAACTTTTGGCTTCTCATTTTGTTTTTCATATTTGACTTCATTGCACGTTACTGTTTTACTTATTTTAGACCTTTGCTATTTTTCTGGTTTAGATTCATCTCCTGATCCATTCTGTAAGTTAAGGTGGGACTTCTAAACGATCATTCTGCCTTTTTCTGCCTTCATGACACCTGAGCTCCTGCTTCCAACCAAACATTTTAAGAATTGCACCTTCACAGTTACCCATTGGCTATGCTGGCCATAGACTGCATGCCCCAGAGTTTCAGTCTTAAATTAAATTATAGGACTGCTGCCTGTCTTTGATACAATACAATATGAGCTGTCTGGATAGGACCAGTACGAAAGATGCATGTTATAACAAATTAACTTATGTATGTGCATCTTCCAGTTAATTATTTATTACTCAATTAAAACTAAATGGAAATCTGCAACAAAACTTTAGTCAACATCCCTCTTTCTATCCTGGAGTCACGGAATGTCTCCAGTTGTTCCACATACAGGAATGTTTCACTGGTCTGGAGATGTTTTTAACTCATCTGGCATCTATCTGACTTGCATAGCCACACCTTCTGACAAGTTCAGACAAGCGACACTAAAATTCTGGAGACAGGGGAATTTTACTTTTTTCCCTGACAATTAAAAAACCATCTTGAGAGAGAGAGAGATACAGTGATTTTAATACATTGATATCAAATTCTTTTTAAATATGATGCCTTTTAATTCAAGGCCATACAGTGGCTTTCAATGTTTGCTGTTTAATGCACCTTTCATTAATATTGCCTTACCTGCTTCTTAATATTATCTCTTCTTTTGAGCAAGATTCCCTTCCATATTATAGCAATCAAGTCCTTAAGCTCTTGGATAACTTTAATTGACAAGAGTATGAAGTACAGAATATCTTGTGATTCCCTTCTTCCATCACAAAAAAGTTTTGCTGCTTTAATTTCATTGGAAACTTAAAAATGATCAAATATCAGACCTAGGCATGGGTGGCAGCACCTTTACGGGGAAGTTATGAACTGGAATTTTATGGATTTATGCAGCTGATATAAAATGATGAAACCTAGATGTTTATCATGAATTGACTGCACTCTCCTAAAGAAACAATGTAAATTTGTAATAAGAAGTCACATAGGTCATTGTGTTGCAAACTTTATTGAAGCCAAATAAGCAAGGATCAGAGCTAGCAAGCAAGTGTGATATAAGTGAAAGCATCATGATCTTAGCTGGCTTAGTGCAGAAGGTCTAGAAGTTGAAAAACATCAAACAAGAGGGTATTGGCTCATTTTGTTATCGAGCCAGCTCCTGTATGCGGACACCATTGTGTACACATCGTTCCGATTATTTTCTTCACAGCATTTTGTATCACTATAAGACACAATCCCCACAGCTAGAGGACTGTTGTTGTTGTCCGGACAAATCAGTGGACCTCCTGAGTCTCCCTGAAATAAATTCACAAGATTTTAATTTGAAAGAAACTCAAAATAAACAGAGATGACAAATGAGCTGACAACTTAAATCACATTTTATCTTTTGCTCTTTGTAGACAGAAATGCCATCTCTACTTACATTACAAATACCCTTTTGGCCGGTGCCCCTTGCACAGATCATTTTAGGATCTTTACAGGGTTCCTGGACTGTGACATCCACCTCTCTCAGGGTATTGCTGCCATATCCACTGCTAGCAGTTTTCCCCCATCCTGCCACAGAACATAAGGTGCCATTCCTGAAATTCTGAGTGCTGTTTGGAATGTTAATGATAGTCACGTCATTTGTAAGAGTGGCACTTTTCTCCAGCTGTTTCAAATGAAGAAAAGCCAGAATGAATTTCATGTGACCTTTCAGTATGGGGCCTAATGATTGTAGTTTGCTATAATATACACAGTAGAGAGATAGGACCATAGACCTATTTACTATTTGTGAAATTGAATAAGGGAAAAACAGAATTTGGTTTAAAACCTTAAAAAGTTTGGCAACATTTTTGCTCTGATTGATGTTTTTATTTGATTTTTCTTATGTTTTATCTCACCATCTTAAAATCAGTTCTACCTCTTTTCTGGGATTTTAATAATCAGTTTTCAAAGCCAGTTTTGCTTTGGTATGGAGTGCCGTTGTTTTGTGAACTTGCATTGCCTGATGCCATAGTAATCCCTCCCATGATGAACTGGGACTATGCAATGGTGACATCATTGGCACATCTGTATAAAGGTCATTTCATGCAGTCCTGACCCATTTGAGATTGAATCTTATTAGTAACTATGTGTGTTTCTCTTTGAGAACCCTGGTATAAGATTTTTTCTCTGTTTTATTTACTTTGATGTTTGGGTAAATTTTCTGGTTATGTTGTTTGACTTTTTGACTTTTTGACTTTTTAACATTTGAAATGCTGATTGCAACTTAAAAATGCTGATTTTTGTTTTGTGATCTGTTTCATTTGATTCTTTGGTGTCTGATCCTAGCATAACCTTTTTTTAATGGCCTACTTGGTCCTTTGACTCCTCCATTTGCTGTTTTTTTATTTTCAAATATTTTTAGTAAACACACGCCCGTTCTGGTGTTTCCAGCATAGACAGTTACCCAGAGGAATTTTTTTAATGTCCTTTTTAGTTGATGTTAGGAAGCAAGAGGCAATAATAACCTGACCCACACCTTATGTCAGGCATCAATTATTGTCTTTCCAAAGAACAACAAAACCCTCTAGAATATGTATGTTATAGACCAATCTTATTACTAAATATAAGAACCAGCAAATTTTTTAACAAATACAATTTAAAAAGTATTCCCTTCAATAATTTCACAGGATTGAACTGGATTAATTAAAGATCGATATCTATTGTCAACCTGTCTACTCTTCATAGACCTAGTATATACCCCTTCGACATCTGCATTTCCAAAGATTTTTTTAAAATCCCTGGATGCAGGAAAAAGTATTTGATAGAATGCAATAAGGATATCTATTTATGGTGCAGCAAAAATTTAGGTTTGGACCTAATACTTGTTGTGTTACTGTTGTGCCTACATTGAAAACAGAACGCCATAAGGGCAGAAAGATAAGATACCAGGAGGAAGATGAGAGTCAAAAGCCAGAAAAAGAGATTGAAAAGCCTATCATCAAAACTGTTGTTGTGTGAAATTTTGTATATAAGTTGATAAATATTTTGTATGTCTTTATATGTAACTTAGACAAAGCAATGCAATATTAGTGTTATATCATTGATAAGAACCCCCCCCCCCCCCAAACCCCCAGACTTTAGAAATGAGTCTTTGTAATTATATGACAGGGTAGGGGGAAGTGCATAAAACCAGTTTGGCAAGTGATTCTCTGCAGGACTCTCTCAATCAGCCCTCAAAGGAAAAGCAGACTACCCAGCTAACAAGCATTAGCTGAACAAATGGTTTTGGAGGCAGGTGTGAAAGGTATTGTGTGCCACCACTGGTCTGAAGTATGGCTGTTTGGGATTGGTTTGAATCAGAAGCCATTCTGTAGTACAACGCCATACTGGTGTAAGGGTTTGGACAAAGAATGCATACATTTAGTTGCTTTACAATCACCATGAAGAACCATCTCTCTGTCACACCATTGTAATGAGGAGTACAACTCGGCAGCCATATTGTGGCAGGCATGCGGCCTGTTCTGAAGAAAGCTGACTAAAAATGGTGCCTTAACTACAGACATTTTAAATAACAAACAACTCTGTGTGCCGCCTGAAACTATACATCACTATTTATCAGGTTGTATGGTTGCCAACATTCACTTGTACTTTGCTTATTGTTGTTATTGATGAATATTATCAATAATACATTATTTAAAGTTGTAACTTAACTCCTGCTTGTCTTTTACCACACCTAATTGCCTGAGGTTATAGATGTAGAAGGGAAGGTGTGGAGAAGTTATAAAGTACAGTAATTTATAAACTGTGGTAAGTCTGTGAGATTTGAAGCATTCTGACAAAGGCTACACATTAATAATACAAAAGGGGAAAGTAGAGTAATAGAGAACTCTACCAAGACAAAACAAAAAGCAAAAGCAAAATCCTAACACACAGCAGAAAAAAAAGCACTAGACATACTGTATACCCAAACTTTAAAACACATACACTTATCCTTTGATATATGTACATAAACTCAGATAATCCAGAAGTCTAACAGACAGAACTTTATACCCCTTGAACTATGACAAAATGTGTAGCGTATCCCTGATCATCAATCATCATAGGAAAATGGAAAATAATGAAACGTTCAGGCAGTCATTTCTAACCTTGTCTGAGGGAATGGTAGTGCTGGAAGGGGACGTTTCTAATTGTAAGGGGTGTGCATACCTATTAGGAGGGTTTTTGAGAAGCATTTAGAGTTTTGTTTTTTTTGGAGGTGTGCTGTGTAACCCCAGAATAGCAGACTCAACAATAGTGCTCCATTTTGTATAAGTCCGAGTAAGCAAAATAAAATTGAAGAGGCCCTGACTGCTGTGAGTGTTCCTGTTCTTATCTACCAGGATCGTTACAATAATTTTAACTACCTAAAAACAGAAGAATTCAGAAGATATAATAACAGAAATTAATTCTGTTTCCCCCAAAAAAACCCAATATAGAGAAAAACAATATTATTTATATTATTTAGATTTATTCCCTGGCATGTGTTTTATTTAATTTTTATTGTTGTTTTGTAAATATGTTTGATTTTCATATTGTTATGTTTATTTACTGTTTTATTTTAATGTACAATGTCTTTAAATGTTCCACTATTCCTTGTGTTTTGTGGGTAGAATCCTGGGAGGCAGGGCAACTCTAATGACACTGGTGCTGGATCCTCCTTCTTTATGTTGGGGTCCGAGCAGCGGTTCATTTTGTGTATAATGGTGATACAAACATGGCAAAAGGAGAGTGAAGCTTCCAATAAATCCCAAAAAGCAGACCAGGAGCCCCCTCTCCTGCCCCCCCAAAAAAAACCAATAAAAAGCAAAATAAACACAAGCCAGGGAATATATTTAATAATAATCTGATCATCTGTCTGTTATTACAAGCCATGGCAGAACCTAACCACTGAAGAAACAGAAGTACTAAAACAAGTATAATAAGTAGAATGTAGTTTGAGGAGTTGACATATGAAGAAGTCAGGAGTGGCAGAGAAGTACGTAAGAGTTGTACAGGATATGTACGTGGGAAGTGTGACAGTGGTGAGATCTGCAGTAGGAGTGACGGATTCAAGGTGGGGGTGGGATTACATCAGGGATTGGCTCTGAGCCCTTTCTTATTTGCAATGGTGATGGACAGGTTGACAGACAAGATTAGACAGGAGTCCCCATGGACTATGATGTTTGCTAATGACATTGTGATGTGTAGCGAGAGTAGGGAGCAGGTTGAGGAGACCCTGGAGAGGTGGAGATATGCTCTAGAGAGGAAAGGAATGAAGGTCAGTAGGAACAAGACAGAATAGATGTGTGTAAATGAGAGGGAGGTCAGAGGAATGGTGAGAATGTGGGGAGTAGAGTTGGCAAAAATGGATGAGTTTAAGTACTTGGGATCAACAATACAGAGTACCGGGAATTATGGAAGAGAGGTGAAAAAGAGAGTGCAGGCAGGGTGGAGAAGAGTGTCAGGAGAGATTTGTGACAGACAGATATCAGTGAGAGTGAAAGGGAAGGTCTACAGGATGGAGGTGAAGAAATGCTCTAGAGAGGAAAGGAATGAAGGTCAGTAGGAACAAGACAGAATACATGTGTGTAAATGAGAGGGAGGTCAGTGGAATGGTGAGGATGCAGGGAGTAAAGTTGGCGATGGTGGATGAGTTTAAATAGTTGAGATCAACAGTACAAAGTAATAAGGCATTGTGGTAGAGAAGTGAAAAGGAGAGTGTGAGTAATTTGTGACAGACGGGTATCAGCAAGAGTGAAAGGGAAAATGTGCAGGACGGTAGTGAGACCAGCTATGTTATATGGGGTTGGAGACGGTGGCACTGACCAGAAAGCAGGAGACAGAGCTGGAGGTAGCAGAGTTAATGATGCTAATATTTGCATTGGGTGTGACGAGGATGGATAGGATTAGAAATGAGGACACTAGAGGGTCAGCTCAAGTTGGACGGTTTGGAGACAAAGTCAGAGAGGCGAGATTGTGTTGGTTTGGATATGTGCAGAGGAGAGATGCTGGGAATATTGGGAAAAGGATGTTAAGGACAGAGCTGCCAGGGAAGAGGAATAGAGGAAAGCCTAAAAGAAGGTTTATGGATGTGGTGAGAGAGGACATGCAGGTAATGGGTGTAAGAGAGCAAAATGCAGAAGACAGGACGATATGGAAGAAGATGATCTGCAGTGGTAACCCCTAACAGGAGCATCATTTTGTCAACTGTATTAATGTAATGCACTCCTAACTGGTCTATATAAGACAGATGTCAATCAGTTGCAATTAGTGCAGAATACAGCAGTGAAAATCTTAACTGGTAAAATAAAATGTTATACTGGTCACCAGAGTACTTTAGAACTGATTTTTAAATAGTATTAATGGTATACAAAGCTTTAAATAATCTTGCTTCTTCTAATATTTTGGAATGCATGGGCCCCTATATTCTAAGTTGTAACCTTAAATCTTCTAAAGGTTGTTGCTTATTAATACAAAATCATAAAACAGGAGGTACAGAGGCTGTTATAATGAGTTATTTTCTTTTTTCCCTTCCTCTTTATGGTTTTTGGGCAATATTTTACATGGATACTGGGGTGTTGAGGAATTTGAATTTCACACTGAATTTGGAAAGTTTGCAATGGTTATTAAGTAGAAGTTTAATAACTGCTTATCGGGGTATCATTTTGTTTGTTTATTAAACTCCAGCTCTTTTAGATGAGTTAGCATTAGTTGTTGCAAAGTATTTTTGTGGCTTTAGATTTTAATTTTTAGCTTAGCTGGAAGAAACAGGTAAGGAGGAGTTTCATTTTTTTCTTACATGACTTGCTGCCTTGTTTGGGTTACATTGTTTAGCAAGAAAATTCACAAAATCCTAAAAAGCCTAGAAATAACTGAAAACTGTTGCTCTAAACATATATAGAGCACCTTCATGGAAATTTTAATAATCCAAAATCTGATGTTCATTTGGTCCTTCAAGACAAGAGAGGTGAGAAAACACAAAAGTTAAAGGCTAGCAGACATGGAGTAAATTGTGTTTGCAGCTTCTCCTCACCCCTCTGTGCTTACAGGGATGCTTACCTTCAGAAGCATGATGTCATTTTCTAATTTTTTTTTGTTATATCTTTCATGACGAATCATATTCTTTACTTTTATCACCTGCACGGATGGTTCTGGTTTTGTTAAATTATGAACTCCTAGAATAACGTTGATACTCCTGTTGAGCAATAAACAGCATGTTAGTTAGGGAGAATTATAGGGATAGTGATTCTGTTACCAGTAATGACATTAGCATCAGAAGCAATGTCACTGTAACTCTCAAGAGGGGTTTAGACAAAAAAAAAATCACCTAATCAAAGCAAAGAAAAGAGGCAGAGCATTGAATTGAAGGAAACAAACCTGTGAGCATGTAACATGCAAAGAAAAAATCACAAAATAAAAAAAAATCTATTTTACACCTAAATTAGAGACAAAAAGAAAACCCTGGGTGAAATATGAAATGCATCTTATTTGTTTTCTTTTAACAATAAAGTACATTTTTGTCCCGTTCACTTGTTACATATACAGTATATTCTTCAAATGCAGCAACTATGAGTTTAGAGTGATCAGGTTTTGAAAACCAAACCAAACAGTATAAAAAGATTAGACTATAAATACATTAAATCTCCTTGCAAGGTAGAATCATTGTTCTTCTGCACAACTCACCCCCATTAAGCCTTCAGACAGTACTTTCATCTTCTCCGGAACTGTTTTTTATTTGATGACTCTGAATCTCACATTTGTTTCTTTTAGAATTAGTGTAAAAGAAATGTGTGTGTAAAAACTTGCAACTCCGGGTGCATATAAAAGAGGCCTTCCTCCAGTCGAAAGCCAGAATCAGGAGGAAGAAATCACAGCTCGGGAGGAGTGGAGGAAAGGCAGCAAGAGAAAAGGACTCTTATAAAGGTGTTTGGTGCAAGAGCACTGTGTTGTGTGCTGGACTATTGTAAATAAACCGTGTGTGTTTGCAACATCCGGTGTCTGTTTGTCTGTGTCCAGGGCTAACTACCACAACATTTAATAATATTTGATATCTCTTGCCACACTTAGACTTCCTCTTTCCATTGCATTACAAAAGCAAAACTGACCAATCACTAGAAAACCAAACTGATCAATCAGATTGCTCTAAGTGACCAGACCAGTCACACAGACATTAGCATTTTATTATGTAGCAGATATATTATACAGACTGGTTGATTAATTGTTAAATAGATGAACTTTTCTTCTGTCTAATTTATTTCTATAAAGATGTTTTTGTAAATTAATTTCTGATTAATGGAATACATAATGTTGCAAAACATAATTATTAAGAGCTCAAGCCACTAAGAAACTTACTAACAAGATTAAATTGTCAGTACCTGTACACAATGTGGGACAAGACATTTTTCTCATTTTTGGTATCCATATCATTTAAAAGTCTTTAGTAAAAGAAGCAAAATGTTTAGTGAAGGTCTTTATATGATCTATTATAACATTTTGAATAAATCTCTAAATATTCTAGTTGCTTTCAAAGTAAGTCTTAGTACTATGTAGTTTCTAAATTAATTAATAATACTACTATTCAAAATATTTGAAGTTTCAAGGTAAGGTAGTTTTGTTCACTAATTCTGCAGTTAAGGATTTCACTCTATTCTGTACACATGGAAATTATAAAGTTATAAACTTACCGACCCTTGCAGTGGCCTGCAGTCAAAACAAAGTTTCGGTGAATGAGAAACCCTCCACATGCGTATCTTTTAAAAAGTGATTTTATGTCCAAGTATGCCATGTAAGGTCGGCTGTGTGGTCTGGCTTCAGTCCCATCAATGATTTTGTCACCAGAGACACCTAACAAGAAAGAAAGTGAATATGTGTTAATGAACTGGACATCAAAAGTATCCAGGGTGACCAATTTGCCAAAAGGATATAACTGCAAGCTCACAGAAATGTATGTAATTAGTAATTTGTAAATTTTATACTTGTATTTTACTTGAGAACTTGTCACAGAGTTCTGCACTGGTACTCAAAAAAAATTAATTGAACTGAATTAATAAACAATTGATTTTCAGATTAGTTCTTCTTATTGGGTGCCATCATAACCATGTACATTTGCTGAATTACTTTTAAAGCATTAAACTACTGTATATCACTGCAGAACAAATGTCTGAAGGACTGCTTCCCCAGTTTCAGTCTCCATCACAGCCCAGGTTACCTGCCAGTCCAATGGAGACAGCGGTAATGGTAATCCAGAAAACAACAAGCATGACTTTCATTTCTGAGCGTCTCTGCAGCTTGCCTTTGCAGTTCACATCTTTATACATGGACTGAGTGGGGATGTGGTGACATCTTGAAGTCAACCACAAACCACAATCTTTTCATTACAGAATGGTCAAAAGACTTCTAGTAGATCAGTTTATTTCTGCAAGTTAGTTTGGACATGACTACATGAACAAGCAGAGTCCAAATGAGTGCTTAATATGGGAAAATAAATGGAATCAGTTGCTGAATGCTGAAAAGCATGCCTAATCTGCTAAAGATCATCAAATTAAATTTGAACTGTGATCTTATGGTGGTGCATTATTTGACAGTGTTATATAAGGACAAGTAACATTTTACAAACACGAGGAGGCCATTTAGTCTGTATTAATCATGTTATTGCACCAATATCTGATCTAGATATTTTTAAAAGCTATCAGTGTCTATGCTTCAACCACCTGGCTTGGTAGTTTCTTTGAGATTCCAATAACCCTTCATGTGAAGATGTGCTTCTCAGTTTCCATCTCGTGTGCAGCTTCCTTTTTCTGATTCCCTGTTTAAATTATTAAAAAGTTTTATCATTGCCTTTGAGAGTTCTGAAGATCTAAAATATATGCAAATCATCAACTTAAAGAATACTCTTTTCTACACAGTATTCTGTAATTAGTAGAAATGAATGTAAAGCTTAACTAATTTAGCTTATTTTGATCTCATTTCTAAAAATAACTAAACATTTACCTGTCCAGCTGTAGATTTCTTCCTTGACTTCTGCTTGTTATGCTGACTGAGTGATGTTCTCTGGAGGACATTGGTGTTATATTACCATCCCTTACTCTATGAGTGGTGGGCAATGGGGGAGAATGCCTGCCCACACTCGAGTTGAAGACTGGAATAATAAAGGGAAGTACAATGTTCTTTAATTTTTTAAAATTTCTGTAGGAGCCTCCATAAAACATGGATATTTAAATAATATCCTCCACTCTGCATTCTCTTTACTTTTGGTTTTACTTCCCACACCTGGAATTGTGTTCTCTGTAAAATGCTTTAAGACAATTGGCTCTTATCAACTTGTAATATTAATGGGACCGGACTCAGAGTTTTCACTCACCGATACCCTCTTGCTCCACATTCCCACTAAGGGGGGAACAGATTGATTTTAAATTTAAGTTGATTTTAAATTCATTTTAGTTTACAAAGTAATTTTCATAACAGCAAAGGTTATGTGCCAATATTCTGAATATTGTGAGACCAACTGAATGTTTTTTTTCTCTGGTATATATTAAGATTGACTTTATTTTATATTGTGAGGATTTACTTGTTATGATCGATGTGTTTTCAGTCCACAACAATGGCCAAACTAGATACTACTATAAAACATTTTTATGGCGGGATCTATTTTGAATATAATGGATAAAATGAATGGAAACTTGTACATTATGCTTATCTTCAGAATTCATTTTGACCAAACTTGGTGCAGCCCTTCAGCATGATGCGAATGCCACATCTTATGCTTTAACTCAGATGTCTGGTGAAATGTCGGCTATAAGGACTGTTACACTTCAAAATCGAATGGCTCTGGACATGATACTGGCGGCAAAGTGGGGCACCTGCTTGGTGGTGGGAGCTTCTTGTTGCCCCTACTTTCCTGACAGGAGTCAATATTTCATCATTGGCTAATCACATCCAAATGATTGCAGCTAATGTAAATTCACCTGTATTTGAACTTAACCCTGATCCTGGTATAATGAACAGGCTGGAATTTTGATTGGTTGTGGAAAATGTTTCAAATTATACTTAGTGTTGTGGTATTCTGCTGTTAATAACCTGGAGTCTTGGAAATTTGTTTGTATATGGTTAAGAAATCAATAGAGTTATCTGTAGTTAAAATATGTTATACATGGTCCCCTTTCCCCACTCTTTCTACTGTTCCCCATCCGATTGACCTGTTTTAAGAATGTCCTAAGGATCAGTCTGTTTTTGTGTATATTTTGGCCACAGAGGTGAAAAAGAGAGAATGTAGGAGTTGGTGAAGTTCTGGGGTATTAAATTGTATTTTGAACCATGCAGCGTCTTGAATTATATTTTATATGAACCCATAATTGTATTGGCTCATAACTGCTGTAACCCATGTTTCTATCTATTGCATTAGCTTATAAATTGACTTGAAAATAAAAATGAAAATAATAAATGAAAATAATGCAGCAATAATGTTAAGGCTCTTAAGTTTCTTTCTGTGGTTTGTACTAGCAAAGCTGTCTATGAGGCTTGTTTCAAAATTAGCCTTCCTGTTAGTTTTTAAGATCATTTTGTTCTTCCAGTTAAATGACACTTGTTAATAGATACATGATGACATATGTGTGAACTTATAGAAGCAGCCTGCTCGATGCAACGAGCACACACACACACTTTCTGTGCTTCAGCAGGGCGTAGGGCACTTGTTTATGTATCTAGCAATAAACCCCTGCTTCAGACTGATCAATTCTTAAAATGTCTGATTTATTTTATTTAGGTAAATTCTTACTGAACCCATTCAAATGACTATATCCAGACTTTTACTATCAATTTTATTTTCTATTATATCTTGTTTTATTTGGTATTATTATTCACTAATAAATACCATTTTGCTTTTACATTTTCTGAACTTTGTCCTTCTATCTAGTGTGATTGAAATAATAAGTGAAGAGTTAACCATGCTACTTGCTCCCAAGGTTATCAAGGCTAAAAAGTCGCTCCTGAAAAGAAAACAATTGAGGTAAAAGCAGGGCATATTGTTTGGTTGCTAAGTGGCATAACCAAAAGAGTTGCGCTTTTAATTGTATTGCAGTGACATTACCATTATCTAATGTAGTATATCTATGTATGAATGTAAGGGGGTTCTAAATTGAATATTGCTTGGTGACTGACAATTAGACTTTCACCTGAGACTACAGGATCCCTATGTTTATGTGTATCTGTATGTGTGATAATCTTAAGGTGCAAAAGTAGACCACCCCAGTAATGGACTTGAAACGTCTTACAGAACCCCATGATAATACAGTCTTTATTCTGATTACTTCTAAAGTGGTAGAGCAGCTGAATAGAAATGATTTAGATAGATAGATAGATAGATAGATAGATAGATAGATAGATAGATAGATAGATAGATAGATAGATAGATAGATAGATAGATAGATAGATAGATAGATAGATAGATAGATAGATAGATAGATAGATAGATAGTGAAAAGCACAAAATTAACAAAAAACACAAGCTTCAAATTAACAAAAACACAAACTAAAAATTAAGGACAAGTATATTCTCAAAGCAGAAGTAACCGATTTTAGGTTTACCAGAAAAGAGAAAAAGAAGAAGACCTGTGTTGCTGGTATTTTCGAACACAGAGGGGCCAAAGGTAGTCCAGTCTAGTGCAGGGCCCACCCATGCACTTTTAGAAGTGATTGTACTGTTAAAGTGATAAACAAGTTGATTTGGTTAATCTGCATTTCTGCATTTACAAGTTAAATTTCAGGCTGTAAATGAACTGTCAATATGTCTTAACAGGTAACATCATGTATAGCAGTGCTCCGCAACCTTTTCTCACCTACGACACACCAACGTTCTTCCTAGAATTCCGCGGGACATCAAAAGCCAAAATATATAGCAGCGACATGGGGGGGGGGGGGGGGGGGGGGGGGGGGGTGGGGTGGGGTGGGGGATGGGGCGTTTGGTGGGGGGGTTTGTCCGCTCCGAGCGCCAGCTATTTAGAGGCGTCCAAACTACGGTAGTTTCCTTTTTTTTTTGTTCCTTGAGGAGGCGCAAAAAAATTTCTTTCAGCTTTAGGGCGTCACATTTTTCACCGCCCTGGGCAACATGATCACCAGCTACGCCACTGATATATAGATATTAATTTAATACACAAATTTTACAATAAATTTTCATTTTTTATTATAAGTATACATTTATTATAAGTACGGTATACATACATAAAAACAATACTATATTTACTTTTATGCAATCTTAATAATTATTATAACATAATGACTGATTAATGTGATACCTGCGCTTGTTTCAATGAACACAAAAGTTTTATATTCGGCTCAATATTTGACAGCGCAACCCGAAGTTCTTGGTCAAGATCTTTTAAGCATGACCGCTTATCGTTTTTAATTAACGCAAGAGTTGAAAAACTTTGCTCACATGAATATGTCGTCGAAAATGGAAGTAGTGTTAGGATGGCCTTGTCAGAAATGCGAGGATATTCTTTCTTAACGGAAATCCAGAAAACATCTAATGGAACTTCGGTGAAATGAAGTTTTAACGTCCCGTCATTACTTAATTCTATAAATTCCTTTCGAATTTGCAGTGACAGTGCTTCCGTAGAATTTATTGCATTGGTTGCAAAAGGATTTCGAATCCAATCGTATTGTTCCGTATTAATAGAATAAAAATAGTGATCAAATTTCTGCTGAAGCATACTTAAATGTTGTTGGGCCAAATCCACAATTAATTGCTTGTTTTCAGTCGTACTATGGTTGGTCCTTTGGTACATTTCTAAACATCCTTTTTGCAACTCTTCCTGCCAAAGTTCGAGTTTTTTTTTTAACCCCTGTAATTTATCGGAGCCCGTCAATATATTCTCATTCCGTCCTTGCATTTTTTTATTAAGTTCATTCAGATGCTCGAATATATCAGCCATGTATGCAAGTTTGGCTATCCAGTAATCATCATCGAGGCGCTGGTATAGTTCGGGCATATTTTGATCTAAAAGAAACTCACGCACCTTGTAGCGAAGCTCAAACAATCTAGCCAAAACTTTGCCTCGGGATAGCCAACGAACTTCAGTATAAAACAATAAGGATTCATATTCGGCTCCCATTTCTGCACAGAGTATTCCAAAGATTCGTGAATTTAGGGCTCTCGATTTAATTATGTTTATGATTTTAATGCATTCATTCATCGTGTTCAAAAGTTCCTCTGGCAAATTCTTGACCATCAATGCTTCTCGATGTATGCAGCAGTGTGTAATTTGTATTATAGGATTTTTTTGTTTTACACAAGAGACAAAACCTTTTTTACTACCCGTCATTGCCGCAGCGCCATCCGTGCAAATAGCAATGCAATTGCTCCATTGAATATTATATATTTTGAAGAAATCATCGGTTACTCGGAAAATTTCTTCACCGGTAGTTCACTCTGGAACCTCCTTACAAAATAAATAATGTTCTTTAATAAAGTCCTCGTCAACGAAACGTACAATAGCTATCAGTTGTGCTTTATTTTTAATATCGGTTGATTCGTCGATTTGAAGCGCAATTTTTTCAGCCAATATCAGTTTTCTAATCAGTGTTCCTAAAATATCGCTTGACATGTCGTGAATACGTCTTTTAACAGTATCGGCAGACAACGAAACTTTATTCACTTCCGTAACTTCATTGGGCCCAAGCATAAGTCGAACAATTTCCATGCATGCTGGTTTAATAAGTGTTTCCCCGATAGTATGTGGTCTTTTCTGACGTGCAATTAATTTTGCAACATGGTAGCTAACTTCTAAGGCCTTTTCAGAAACCGTAACGGCCGATTTCATAAATTGCTTCTGTTTTTGATTGTGTTCTAAGCGCCTCTGAAAATATTGTTTGTCTTTTTTGGCGTAGCTGGGATGGTTTGAATTTAGATGGCGATTTAGTTTACTGGGTGCCATTGCCTCGTTTGATAGCTGATCGCCGCAAATGATGCATTGTGGCTTTGGAGCCGTTTCGTCACCACACCACGAGAATCCACATCGAATGTAGTCTTCGTTGTACTTCCTTTTCACAATCTTCTTTGTTTTTTTTTGCAACAGTTGTGCTGGTTTCTTCATCATCTGTACGTGAAGACGAATCTTTTCCACGTAAAAATGTATCCATATTTAAAGGGGTATAAAACTAAATATGAATCACACGAAGAACGTTAACCATACACAATTCAGCAACACAACTAATAGTAAAGAATGATAACTACTGTCGCAAGACGAGTGAATGCCACGTAGCACGACTAATACGTCGGCTTGAATTGAATCAACGTGAGGGCACGGAGCGCTCTGTCTATCAAAGCTTACTACGCAGTTGTCTGGCGACTGTGTAGGGCGTACGTCGTAGGCGCCAGGCGATGGGATTTATTATTTCAGAGAAATGACACATAAAATTATGAAACCTTTAAAAGGTTATTTACGAAAATATTTCATTGCACGTATTCTCGTTATTGTGTTTCTAAGGAGGACCGTTGAAATATTATTTAGTTAGAAAATTGTCTTATTTGACCTCGGCACACCTGTATCGGCTCAAGGCACACCAGTGTGCCGTGGCACACCGGTTGCGGAGCACTGATGTATAGTATGTGTCATTATCTGAAAAAAATGAAAAACATGAAACTCGGCAACTCTCTAAAATGAGCATTTATCACAGTATAATATTCTTCTCTCTAAAAAAATGAAAATGTAAAAGTCTGCTTGAGTTTCTTCATTTATAATGCATTGGTTAATTTATTGTGAGTTAGTACTCGTCTCTAAATATTCATCCACGGTAAATATGTAAGCTAAATACAAGTCTATAAAGGTCTGGTACAATCAGCATGAAATTTTCTAAAAAGGGTGAAGAGAAAGATGTGATGCTTCTCTCCACTTCACTTATTATTGCATACTGTTGATGCACTTGCAGTGCTGTTAAAGCCAGAATGTCAGGCACAACTGAATCATTTGTTAATGTGGAGACCTCGAAATTGAGGGTTCCCAGAGTCAATAAAATGTTTTTACATATGCCTAGATTTGTCTTGCACGTGCTTGTCAGGCACCTAGGCCCTGTGTTTTATGTGTTATAGGCTATTAGCATACATTACTCCCACATTACTTTTTCTTCAATCTGGGAAGAACTGAATTGTACTCACCACCAACCATCACCTCAATATCTAGTTCCTGCAGTGGGTCACAGAATCCCCAAGGATTCTGGGGCACTTTCTATCACATGAGGATAAGGGTCTTGAACTTGATTTAAACAGTGGGTGACCTTGCTATGAGTGTGTCTAGATTTATCTCTTGCTAGCAGTTTTTATAAATGGGATTGCACATTATCAAATCTGGGCAGCTGAGCATTGCAACTGTACTATTTGAAGATGGTGCTGACATCTTGTCCTCCTGACTTTGATGTCTAGCACATACTACAGTGGTTTGTATCTTTGTGTTACATTGTTGAATTCTGGTATTTTGCATAGTATAAAATTCATTTAAGCTATTATTTTATATTTTTATTTTGATGTTGTATTTTTGTGTTTCCTCCCACAGTCCAAAGACATGCAGGTTAGGTGGATTGGCGATTCTAAATTGGCCCTAGTGTGTGCTTGGTGTGTGGGTGTGTTTGTGTGTGTCCTGCGGTGGGTTGGCACCCTGCCCGGGATTGGTTCCTGCCTTGTGCCCTGTGTTGGCTGGGATTGGCTCCAGCAGACCCCCGTGACCCTGTGTTCGGATTCAGCGGGTTGGAAAATGGATGGATGGATGTTGTATTTTTGTAACATTATTTGGTGATTCTGCGGTGGGCTGGCGCCCTGCCCGGGGTTTGTTTCCTGCCTTGTGCCCTGTGTTGGCTGGTATTGGCTCCAGCAGACCCCCATGACCCTGTAGTTAGGATATAGTGGGTTGGATAATGGATGGGATGGATGGATTATTTGGTGATTAGGACATTAGAACAATCAGGACAAGAACAAGCCATTCAGCCCAACAAAGCTGGTTGGTCATATCTACTTAATTCTTCCAAATTAAGTCGAGTTTTAAAAGTCCTTAAAGTCCTACTGTCTACCACACTACTTGGTAACATATTCCATTTATCTATGGTTCTGTGTGTGAAGAAAAACTTCCTGATGTTTATGCAAAATTTAACCTTAACACGTTTCCAACTGTGTCCATGTGTTCTTGGTTAACTCATTTTAAAGTTACATTCTCGATCCACTGGACTAATTCCCTTCATAATTTTAAACACTTCAATCATGTCACCTCTTAATCTTGTTTTGCTTAAACTGAAAAGGCTCAACTCATCTAATCTTTCTTCATAATTCATCCCCTGTAGCCCTGGAATCAGTGTAGTTGCTCTTCTCTTTTTGTAGCCTGGAGACCAAAATTGTATGCAGTACTGCAGATGAGGCCTAATCAGTGCGTTATAAAGGTTGAGCAGAACCTCCATGGACTTGTACTCCACACATCACATGTCAGAACCTGACATTCTGCTAGCCTTCTTAATGGCTTCTGAACACTGTCGGGCAGTTGATAGCATAGAGTCCACTATTACTTCTACATCCTTCTCATAAGGTGTACCTTCGATTTTTATACCTCCTGTTGTGTATTCAAACCTTACTTCTTGCATGTAATACTTTACATTTACTGACATTAAATTTCTTTTGACACAAATCAGCCAAAGTCTATATGCTGTCCAAGTCCCTCTGTAAAGATTCAATGGACTCGAGATTATCTGCTAATCCTCCTATTTTAGTATAGTCTGCAATCTTAACCAGCTTGTTACTTACATTTCTGTCCAAATTGTTTATATACTGTATTATATTAAGAAGAGCATCCCCAGCACTGACCCCTGCCGGACTCCGCTCTTAACATCAGCCAGTTCTGATGAGGTTCCTCGCACCATCACCCTCTCCTTCCTGTTTCGGAGCCAATTTTGCACCCATCTACAAAGATCACCCTAAACTTCCACTTCTTTTAGTTTGATGCCCAGCCTCTCATGTGGCACCTTATCAAATGCTTTCTGAAAGTCCAGATAAATAATATCATCTGCTCCACTTTGATCGTATCCTTTTGTTGCTTCCTTATAGAATTCCAGCACATTAGTAAAACACAAATTCTCTCTTCTAAACCCATGCTGACTGTTCAGCAAAACTCCTGTTCTTGCCATATGTTGTTCAATCTTATCTTTAATAATTCCTTCCATTAATTTACCTGTGATGCACATTAATTACTGGTGTAAATGTCACCATGCTGTCATGTTGTATATTTTGTAGACACAAACACCACCATTTTTGAGTTTACTACGTGATTGTGGCTGTGTTATCATTGTCACTACCATTATGCCGCCATCACAAGTTTGCAGCCATACATATATGCGATTGTGCAAATTTCTTTCTGCATAGTCAAATAAAAATGTGTGTGTGTAAAAAGAGTTCTTTTTGTTATGTAGGAGTCAGAATCTTTGCTGCTTTACTTGCTAGGCTTCTGGATAATGTATTGAGCTTTAGTAATTTAGTTGGTTGCTTTCCTGTGTTTAACCTCAACCTGTTTAGATTATCTTAGATTTATCTCCTGGTTCATTTGGTACTGTTTCTCATCAAATGCCCTTCTCTTTGTTGGCACAACATACACAATTAGGATTAAGAATTAGTACCTCCTAATCTGAGGCCATGGTTCATCCTTCATAAAGTAATGTCTTGCTCTCTGAAGATAAGGGAAATGGCTTTCCCTGGTGGAAATGTTGAGGCATCCTCGGCTCTTGTTCATACTTATGGTGAGGTGACTACATGATTCAACAACCAGTGTTAGTCTTGCAAATAATTCTGCTGTAAAAAGAGAGTTAGGTCTTTGTGAAATCTTTTAACTGGTCATTTTACTTCTCTATCTTTACTCTTTGAATAAGAGTTATGAGTATTGAATGAAAGTCTAACACTGGGTTGACTCTCTTAATGTTAGTTAGTATTAAAAGTATCTTAAAGTATCATGACTATGAGGAGGGCTTTGCAGTAGAGCTACTGCTTCTCTCAATAAAAAAGGGCAAATTCAACAGTGGTTTGAGAATTCAAGTGAGGAGAGAGTGAGTGAGTTAGTATATTATACTTTTTCAGTAAATGGTTTTCATAAGTAATGGATAGAAGTAGGGAAAATCTGCCTGATTGAACCTGGAAAAATCACTTCCGGTTCTCATCACCCAGAAGCATGTCAGTTCTGGTCCCGGCCTTTAAAGCCACGACATTTCTAACAACAGTTCAGTTCACTTTTGGATACCAATCAGTGCACATCAGTGTGATTTTCAAAAACCCTTTTGCAGCCAGGGACAATATATGGGTGGCTGCCCCAAACCTTTTTTTGTGTTGAGGCTGATTATTTTCACATTGTGAATATTGAAACTTTAGTAGGTAGTGTTTGTGTGGCTAGGTCAGACAAAGTGGATTTCACATCAACTGATGCATCTTTAATACTAAAAAAAGAGGTACAATCAAGGACAGTATTTACTTTTGTGTTTATCCCAGAATACACTTCTAGGATATTCATGCATGTGAAGTAATCTGCATGATACTATGTCAAACATACAAGCCATAAAAACCTGGACACAAATAAATGCACATACACAGGCTTGGTCTGCAATAGAAGTAAAATCCTGTAGTACTTCTTTATATTCCCTGCTCTGCTCTCCAATAAATGAAAGTTATCGCAAATATACTAATAACCCAATTGTGCTTTACTCACTCAGAATATGGAACCAAATTAGGAAGCATTTTAAGATGGAAAATCTTTTATCAGTGGCACCTCTGCAAGGGAACCACCTCTTTCAACCTTCGCAAGTATATCCAGTTTTTAATACCTGGAAAAGTTTTGGGATTAAAATGCTCAGAGATCTTTATATAGACAACATATTTACATCTTTTGAACAATTACGTTCAAAATTTAACCTCCCAGCTACACATTTCTTTTACTATCTTCAAATTAGAAATTTTGTTAAACAGAAATTGCCCGATTTCCCCCACCTTGCACCCTCCACAATGCTGGAAAAAATACTGCTCAATTCCGAGGAAACAAACACTATTTCCACAATATATAAAATCTTATTAGAGTCCCTACCTTTCAAAGATCCAAGAGGACATTGGGAAGAAGATCTCTTAATCAATATATCAGAAAAGGAGTGGAAGGTAGCAAAGCAGAGAATTCACTCGAGTTCTATATGCGCAAAGCATAGAATTATTCAACTAAAAATTATATATCGAGCTCATCTGTCTCGCTTAAAACTGTCCAAAATGTTTCCAGGCCAGGATCCAACCTGCGAGCGCTGCAACCAAGCTCCTGCCTCACTGGGTCACATGTTCTGGGCCTGCACCAAACTAACATCATTTTGGACAAAAATTTTTAAGTGCCTCTCAGACAGCCTTAGTATCACAATCCCTCCTAACCCACTAACAGCTGTGTTTGGTGTCCTTCCAGATGGACTGGAATTGGAGAAGGACAAGCAAACGGTGATTGCATTCACTACACTCTTGGCACGCAGACTTATTTTGTTAAATTGGAAGAATCCTAATTCTCCTCTTATAAGTCAGTGGGAAACCGATGTTTTATATTATTTGAAATTGGAAAAAATCAAATTTTCAGTTAGAGGATCTGTACAAAATTTTTTCAAAACATGGCAGGATTTAATAAATATTATTTCAGAATAAGAGAAATAACTATTATTGCATTTAACTCCCTTCTCCATCTCTTATTTATATAGATATTTACTTCTCCCCTTCTTTTGTCTAATGTTGCCTTATTAAAAAGCTTAAAGAAATTTTCCTTTAGCTAAGCTCTCCTTCTCAGGGGTGGGGTTGGATTTGTTTTCAAATTTGTTGGGTTATAAATTGATCTGTTTGTATGGAATGATTACAATGAAAATTAATAAAATAAAAATATGAAAAAAAATAAAATAAAATCCCAAACCAATAATATACAAAGCCAGGAAATCAGTGTCCAATAGACTTGTGGTTTCAGTTTAGACTTTTATTAAAGATAATAAAAAGCCATGTTATGTCTGCAGAGAGAGATGCTGTTCCTGAGCACAATGTCATTTTTATTCAGTTCTAAATATTAAAAGCTTCAGGCCTAATAATATTTCAGTATTTAAGTTATCTTCTTATGAATACACCCTCTGCTCCTTGTTACTTAACTCTTTGGGTAGTTGACACATATCACTGTTCATCTGTGCTGACCTGATAGAAGAAATAAACCCTCTAGATAAGTGTGCTAAGGGCTTGTGCAATCTTCAACTGAAGGACTGAATAATGACTAGAAATGAAGGCAGGTACCTGCTGATCCATGGCTCAAGACCTTGGGGTGACACCGTAGGCATAATTACATGTGGGCCTACTGTAGGTGGACCAAGGACCAATAGGCTGTATTTTATATGTGTAAAGATTAAATTGCAATGTTCAAGCATACAGCAGTGCCATATTTATCATTAGGAAAAATGGTTAAGGGAAAAAAAAAAAATTGTTCTAAATTTTAGAGCTTCAGTTAATCAAAATTAAGGCAAAAGAAGTTTATTCAGTTAGCAGCGGTAATATGGTCACTAATTAAGAAAATAGCAGAAACCATCCGCCACCACTGAGGTCCTCCAAGATCTTATTTTAACATGCCTGCTGTAAACCTTGTTATAATTTGTTTGTGATTATTAAAAAAAAGAAAATTGTTATTAAAACAGACAATCCTTATATTTTAATGTTGTGAAATGTTAATGTTATGTTGGGTTTAATTTGACATCTCGTAAAAATGTATATGGGTTTGGATATCTTTTTTTATTAAGAGAAAAATGACAGAACTGGGGCTTCATGTATAACGCCGTGCGTAAAACTCACACTATAACATGGCGTAAGCATAAAAGCAGGAATGTGTGTATGCACAGAAAAATCCAGATACATAAATCTGTGCGTAGGCAAACTTCCACGTTCTTCCGCTACATAAATCCCGGTCAACGCGAAAAGTAACGCATGTGCACGCACCTGCTGTCCCCCCCACCCAACTCCTCCCAGAATTATGCCTCTTTGAATATGCAAATCAATATACATTAAATAGGCCTTAAGCTTAGCCTCATGTGAAAAGACAATGGGAAAAGCATGGGTGAAAATAGAAGAATTTCCGTGAATACCAAGTGGCAGCAAGGAAAAACGTACTATTTGTTGGTTTAAACAGTGGTATAATCAACAAAAGGAAATTGATCGAGTGACATAGAGTGTCGGAGAAACTTGAAAGCTCAAGTTCACAAAGTCGCACAGTGCCCGAAATAAAAAAGAAGTCAGATATCAAAGTCGCTGTGAAAAGGCGACTCGTAGCGGACCGTCTGAATGTCATATGAAAGCTTATTAGGGTACAGACAAAAAAAAAAAAATAGGTACACAGTGGGAAAAAAGCATGAAATGTCACTGCTTATATAGTTCTTGGGATAAAACTGTTTCTGAACCGCAAGGTTTGTACATTGATTCCCCACTCAGATACAGTGATATAAATACTCTGAGTGGTGCAGTGACAGTAATATGGAAAAAGATGATCCGCTGTGGCAACCCCTAATGGAAGCAGCTGAAAGAAGAAGAAGAAGAAGGTGCAGTGAGAGTAACAACGCTAAAGCAGCTATTGTATTTAGAATAGTTTGACCATTCCATGGACCACTATATTGTTACTGGTTAATTACAATCAGATGCATTAAACTAATAAACAATATGCGGCTAATTTCAGTGTATTTATAAAGACACATCAGGGATGTGGATCTGAAAAAGAAAGGGTAACCAAACAGGAACAGTAGCACTGCTTTGACGCTGGGTGCTGCCAGTCTGCAAAACCGAGTGGAGAACTTGTATACACCAGGGTATGAGGTACCGTGGAAAAGTACGTGGCTTTACTCCAAGTCTAGGTTTTATACGTCGCGATTTGAGAGTCGAAACAGTATTACACAACATTTCTGTGTGTACACCCTGTTTATACATGAGCCCCCATGTGTGTCTCTGAATGAGGAACAAAGAGCAATGGGTGCAATCCAGCATGATGTTTACTTCACCTGAGGGTCTTTAATGTGACAGTAACAAAGAGAAAGCCTGTTCAGAAAAAAAAATTGCATATTCTTCTGAGCAAAGTGTTAATACAATATAACTCAAACAATCCCTCAGATATGTGGTGGAAAATCTGAAGTGTACCATTTTAGCATTAACACTAAACAGTATTTGCAAAGAAAATCACATACTTCATTCCAAGTGATTAAGTTTATATTGCTGTAAAATATTGTGCTGGTTAAATCATGTTGTGGGAAATGCTCTTCATCCGCAGAGACTATCAATTTAATAATCGCCAAGAATATCACAATTAATGAAAAGTATGGATTAAATGACTAAAAAGTCATTTTGTTAATGAATAAAAGCATAATTAAATTTTAGTGAACAAGGAAAACTAAACTGAAATGAAACACACATACTTGAAAACTAATATAAAATAAAAATGTATGAAAATGAAAACCTGTTATTACTGTTTTTTACATAAACCAATTGTCTATAGCCTACTGTTGCGCATTGGAGTGCACGTGGATGAATGTGCACAACATTTCTAGTATTTCTCAAAGCAAGTCAGGCACCCCCCTCACTAAAGATTTACA
The DNA here is from genome assembly GCF_900747795.2 of Erpetoichthys calabaricus. Lineage (NCBI taxonomy): Eukaryota > Metazoa > Chordata > Cladistia > Polypteriformes > Polypteridae > Erpetoichthys > Erpetoichthys calabaricus. Next base: position 135,584,685 of record NC_041405.2, read on the forward strand.
AAGGAGGGGTGGCAAAATGGCCCTCCTCTAGACAATCAACTACTAAAACCTGGTATGTCAATTTCACAGGCAAAGTCAACTAAAATGAACATGTAGTACTAGGGTATTGTACCGTGTTAGCCATTATAAATGTAGAGAAAAGCCAAGCAAAATTACACCTTTTATTGGCTAACTAAAAAGATTACAATATGCAAGCTTTTGATGTCTTACCTGAAGAAAGGGCCTGAGTTGGCTCAAAAGCTTGCATATTGTAATCTTTTTAGTTAGCCAATAAAAGGTGTCATTTTGCTTGGCTTTTCTCTAAAATTAACATAAAAGTGACCTAATTAGTTTGTTTTATGTCAACCAATAATGAATGTTATTCAGGCAAACTTTGGTGGTTATTTGCTTTGAAGTGTCTTTGGTTTGTAAAATAGAGTGAAACAAAACATAATATATAAATATTTTAACAAATAACCAGATCTGAAGAAGAAAGCATTAATGTCTGATCTGAGTTTAAGCCTTAAAATGCTACACAATTTTTATGGCTGTCATGAGTATCGACCGTGCAGTATAAATGTTGTTTAAGTTTCAGTCAACCTTTCAGCATTGCCTGGTACAAAAAGGATGCTAAGTCTAATTCTAAGTATATTTACAGTATTCATCCTGTAGTGTGCTGTGTATTTTTTCCTTGAAACACCAACTTCTTCCTCAGTTTGTGTTTTATATGCCATTTGTTTTGGATTGGGCTTCAATGTTAATCCATCAGTCAATTCAATTTTCTTTTCTATTTCTTTATACAATTTTATCTCTAAACTGTTTCAGTTTAGATATATTACCTTTTGACAGTTTCTATTTTAGTTTTTATTTTTGGTGACTTACCTCAATTACTTTTAAATTTAAAAAGAATCATTTCAGTTCGCTTTTTATTTTAGCCTAAAATATGAATACGATTAAGAAACATACATTTTGTCTCCATAGCAATATCAACAGAGTTGTAGAGCCGTGCAGATTTGCTCATAAAACATTTCAGCTATCTTATCTTCTGAAGTAATGCGAGTGAGTTTCATTTCTATGGTAGAACTGTACTGTACATTTGAAACTTCATATTAACTAATCACAGTACCTTATGGAAGAAGATAATTCTCACACATCAGACATTTCTGATTTAATAAATAGACGTACCAGCTTATATTCCCTCTTAATGTGTTTGATGGACTGAGATGACCAGCATCTACTATAAAGACAAGGTTAAAGTTTGTTAACCAGTATAACCTGTCATTTTACCATCTTTAGTAAGTTTGTGTTTTTTCAGCAAGTCAAGGTCACCAAATTCTTTATAGACTTTTCTATAAAACATTTTAACTGGGTTTTCAAATTCATTGTTTCTGTTCCTTTAATTGAGTTCCATCAACCAGTCCTTATTGATTACACATTTTATGTTGTTTCTGTCAATGTTATTAATAATGTACTCCGAGACAGGACCTTTCTATTTACGACCAATTGTTTGCTGTTTGTCCATGTTCAAATTCATGTTCTTTCTAGCTAGCTGACAACGTTTATACTCATTAGACTACATAGCCATATAATGCTTAGCATTAATTAAAGAAGTAGGTTACATCCATCCATCCATTATCCAACCCGCTGAATCCGAACACAGGGTCACGGGGGTCTGCTGGAGCCAATCCCAGCCAACACAGGGCACAAGGCAGGAAACAATCCTGGGCAGGGTGCCAACCCACCGCAGAAGTAGGTTACAGTCAACAGCAAAATTGCCTGAAAGGACTGGGTTGGCAGGAACAGAACCTTCCAGTTACATTACTTTGTGCTATTTACTATTATGAGATCTAATTATCTCTTCTTATGTATGTATTGTATGTTAACATGAGTTAATTTATCTAGGCCCATGATTTTCTCCAGGGCTTTTGCTGCAAATTACGTCAGCTTTAAAGTTATTATTCATGCTTAAGTATAGCTTCTTTTTCGTTGGATTTTTTAGTAGGACACAAAAACAAGGCTGATATAGTGGGGCTCAGATTTGAATGAGTTGTCAATAAATATGCTAATGAACAACACTGACAAGCTTTCTGGTTTTATATCTTTAGAAATGTACAAGCCCATTGTCAGCTGGGGGTTTATTCTGCTGCAATTACTACAACCAAAGTAAGTGAAAACATAAACTGGTAACAGAAAATGAAGGTAATATGGAGTGCCTGTCTCCTCCTCTGTAGCCTGAAATTCCCTGAACGGGAAGAACTGTAACCCTGATATGAATTTCACACTAGTGCAGCAATAAATCTGACAATGCACAGGTTGCGGGATCTAAGAAAAGAAGAACAGAACAAAAAAGAAACCATGCAATACTGGCTCTAGACAGTGCACTAAAATGTGTTACTGTATTTTACTCAGTAGTAAACATAAACATTAAACAGAGCTTCACAATGGGACCCCAAATCTGTACCTTGCATGTATGTTATTTTTTACACTTAAAAAAATTGTCAATATTCTAGTTTTTATTCCTGATGTGTTCTTTACATTGAACATACATGTCAAGCAATGCCAGATTTTCAGTTCATATTCTTAAGCATCAGTTGTGTGCAGAGTCAGTTACAGAAACCAAGATTTGGCCAAAGATGAGAGGAGGAATATGGCTGTGTAGGCCTTTATAATGGTCTATTAATTTATGCATTTACAACAACAACAACAACAACATTTATTTATATAGCACATTTTCATACAAAAAGTAGCTCAAAGTGCTTTACATAATGAAGAAAAGAAAAATAACAGACAAAATACAAAATTAAAATAAGACAACATTAGTTAACATAGAAAAGGAGTAAGGTCTGATGGCCATGGTGGACAGAAAAAACAAAAAAAAAACTCCAGAAGGCTGGAGAAAAAAATAAAATCTGTAGGGGTTCCAGGCCACGAGACCGCCCAGTCCCCTCTGGGCATTCTACCTAACATAAATGAAATAGTCATCTTTGTAGTTAGGGTTCTCACGGAGTCACTTGATGCTGATGGTCATACAGACTTCTGGCTTTTAATCCATCCATCATTGTTGGAACATCATGGTGCTTTGGGTAGATGGTGGTGGCGCAAGCCACCACCAACAGGACACCGGAAAAGGAAACAGAAGAGAGAGTAGGGGTTAGTACAGATTTTGAATGAATAGTTATTATAATGAATTGGATATACAGAGTATCAGGATTAAATTACAGTGAAGTTATGAGAAGGCCATGTTAAAATAATGTGTTTTCAGTAGTTTATTTATTTATTTATTATTTGTTTTTTATTTATTTTTTATTTATTAATTTATTATTATTATGTCTTTATGCCTGTAATTTTAATTGCTTATTTCCTCAGCTTCAAACTAGAATTGTCACACTTCTTAATCAATGAAAGAATAAGGTGTGGATCTCTTAATCTGACTCCAATTTAGTATTTAAAAATTACCTTAACCCAGCCACAGGGAATGCACAAACCAGTGTGTTTTTTGTGATGGTTCGAATCCCAGATAAATGGGGAGGGTAATGTCAGGAAGGGCATCTGGTGAAACATTTTGCCAAATGAATATGCAGAAAACAATACAAGGCTCGGTCAAGGCCCAGGTTAACAACAGCACCAGCACTCTTAGCCAACAGGGTGCTGGCGGAAATTGGGCTACTGTTGGCCAAAGAAGGAGAAGAAGAGGGAAGACGTATCCAAAGACAGGAGGAGAGGAAGAAGGTTAAGAGAGTGGAACTGAGGGTAGGAACTTTGAATGTGTATGACTGGTAAAGGGAGAGAGTTAGCTGATATGATGGAGAGAAGGAAGGTTGATATATTGTGCGTGCAAGAGACCAGCTGGATGGGGAGTAAGGCCAGGTGTATTGGAGGCAGGTTCAAAGGTCTACCATAGTGTGGATGAGAGGAGAAATAGGGTAGGGGTTATCCTGGAGGTACAGTTTGTCAAGAGTGTTTGGAGGTGTAAAGAGTGTCAGGCAGAGTAATGATTATGAAGCTGGAAGTTGAAGGTGTAATGATGAATATTGCCCCACAAATTGGGTGTACAATGGATGAGAAAGAAGATTTCTGGAGTGAGTTGGATGAAGTGTTGGACAGTATACCCAAGGGAGAGAGAGTGGTGATTGGGGTAAATTTCAATGGACATGTTGGTGACGGGAACAGAGTGGATGAGTAGGTGATGGCTAGGTATGTTATCAAGGAGACAAACAAAGACGATGGCAGTGGATTTTGCAAAAAGGATGAACCTGACTGTGGCAATTATGTATTTTAAGAAGAGGGAGGGACACAGGGTGATGTAGGGAGGAAGATGCAAACAGATAGATTATATCCTATGCAGGAGGGCCAGACTGAAGGAGACTGCAAAGTGGTTGGAGAGGAAAGCATTGTTAGGCAGCATAGGATGATGGTCTGTAGGATGACGTTGAAGATTAAGAAGAGGAGCAGAGTGAGGGCAGAGCCAAGGGTCAAATGCTGGAAGTTGAAAAAGGAAGACTGCAAGGTTGAGTTCAGGGAGGAGGTAAGACAGGCACTGAGTGGCAGTGAAGAGTTAGCAGACAGCTGGGCAACTACAGCAGAAGTAGTAAGGGAGACAGCAAGAAAGGTGCTTCTTGTGACATCTCCACAAATGGAGGAGGACAAGGAAATCTGGAGATGGAATAGGGAAGTACAGGAGAGTATACAGCAGAAGAGGATGGCGAAGAAGAAGTGAAATAGCCAGAAATACAGAAAGTAGACAGGAATACATGTAGATAAGGCATAAGGCGAAGAGAGATGCTGATAAAGATGGAACTATAATCACAAACAAGGAGGGTGTGTTAGCAGATGGAAAGAGTACTTTGAGAGGCTGATGAATGAAGAGAATGAGAGAGAGAGAGAGAGAAGGTTGAATGCTGTGGCAATAGTGAATCAGGAAGTGCAATGGATTAGCAAGGAGGAAAAAAAGAGTACGATGAGATAAGGTGAAAGGTGAAGAGAGATGTGGTGAAGGCTAAAGAAAAGGCATATGATGAGTTGTATGAGAGGTTGGACACTAAGGAGGGAAACAAGGACCAATGGGCTAGACAGAAGAACCAATCTGTGAAAGATGTGCAGCAGGTTAGAGTGATAAAGGATAAAGATGAAAACATACATGAACATTTGGAAAGAGTACTTTGAGAGGCTGACGAATGAAGAGAATGAGAAAGAGAGAAGGTTGAATGATGTGGCGATAGTGAATCAGGAAAAGCAACGGATTAGCAAAGAAGAAGTATGAAGAGCTATGAAGAGAATGAAGAATGTAAAGGCTGTTGATCCAGATGACATACCTGTGGAAGCATGGAGGTGTTTAGGAGAGATGGCAGTGGAGTTTTTAACCAGATTGTTTAATGGAAACTTGGAAATTGAGAGGATGCCTAAGGAGTGGAGAAGTAGTATACTGGTACCGATTTTTAAGAATAATGGGGATGTGCAGAGCCATAGTAAGTACAGGGGGATAACATTGATGAGCCACAGCATGAAGTTTTGGGAAAGAGTAGTGGAAGCTAGGCTGAGAAGGGAGGTGATGATTAGCGAGCAGCAGTATGGTTTAATGCCAGGAAAGAGCACCACAGATGCGATGTTTGCTCTAAGGGTATTGATGGAGAAGTATAGAGAAGGCCAGAAGGAGTTGCATCATGTCTTTGTGGATCTGGAGAAAGCATATGACAGGATGCCTTGAGAGGAGTTGTGGTATTGTATGAGGAAGTCGGGAGTGGCAGAGAAATATGTAAGAGTGGTACAGGATATATACAAGCGAAGTGTAACAGTGGTGAGGTCTGTGGTAGGAGTGACAGATGAATTCAAAGTGGAGGTGGGATTACATCAAGGATCGGCTCTAAGCCCTTTCTTATTTGCAATGGTGATGGGCAGGTTGACAGACAAGATTATACAGGAGTCCCCATGAACTTTGATGTTTGTTGCTGACATTGTGATCTGTAGCAAGAGTAGGGAGCAGGTTGAGGAGACCCTGGAGAGGTGAAGAAATGCTCTAGAGAGGAAAGGAATGAAGGTCAGTAAGAACAAGACAGAATAGATGTGTGTAAATGAGAGGGAGGTCAGAGGAATGGTGAGAATGCAGGGAGTAGAGTTGGCAAAGATGGATGAGTTTAAGTACTTGGGATCAACAATACAGAGTACCGGGAATTATGGAAGAGAGGTGAAAAAGAGAGTGCAGGCAGGGTGGAGAAGAGTGTCAGGAGAGATTTGTGACAGACAGATATCAGCGAGAGTGAAAGGGAAGGTCTACAGGATGGTAGTGACACCAAATATGTTATATGGGTTGGAGATGGTGGCACTGACCAAAAAACAGGAGACAGAGCTGGAGGTGGCAGAGTTAAAGATGCTAAAATTTGCATTGGGTGTGACGAGGATGGATAGGATTAGGAATGAGTACATTAGAGGATTAGCTCAGATTGGACTGTTTGGAGACAAAGTCAGAGAGGCAAGATTGCTTTGGCTTGGACATGTGCGGAGAAGAGATGCTGGGTATATTGGGAAAAGGACGCTAAGGATAGATATGGAAAAATATCATCCTCTGTGGCAACCACTAATGTGAGCATCTGAAAGAATAAGAAGATTAATTATATTAAAAGCAAAAAACATTCCTTACAAACAAGTCAAACTTAACAAATCTAAATTCAATTAAACCCCCACTGGAGAGAAAGAGAGGAGGGTCAATAGCCAGAGTAAAACTTTAGAAGTAGAAAAGTATAAATGCTTATTCTAAAATGTTATTGCTTAAATCCTACCAGGTTTTTAAAAAAAATTTGAACAGATCCTCTAAGTGAGAATTTGATTTTTTCCAACTTCAAATAATATATAACATCAGTTACCCCACTGACTTAAAACAGGTGGGCTAGGATTCTTCCAGTTCAGCAAGATAAATCTATGTGCAAGTAGTGTAGTAAGGCAATTACAGTTTGTTTGTCCTTCTCCATTTTAAGCCCATCTGGGAGTACACCCAACATAGCTATTAATGGATTAGAAGTGATTGTGACACCAAGGCTGTCTGAAAGGCATTTAAAGGTTTTTATCCAGAAAGGTACATGCCCAAAACATGCGGCCCAATAAAGCTGGAGCTCGACTGAAACATTCACAGGCTGGATTTTACCCTGGAAAATTTTTGGACAATTTTAAATTAGATGTGCCTGATAAAAGATTTTAAGTTGAATAATTGTATGCTTTGCACATATGGAGCCAGAGTGAATTATGTGCATGGCTTCTGTACTAACCCCTACTCTCTCTTCTGTTTCCTTTTCCGGTGTCCTTTTGGTGGTGGCTTGTGCCACCACCATCTACTCAAAGCACCGTGATGTTCCAACAGTGATGGATTAAAAGCCAGAAGTCTGCATGACCATCATCATCAAGTCCTTCCGTGAGAACCCTAATTACAAAGAGGACTATTTCATTTATGTTAGGTAGAATGCCCAGAGGGGACTGGGCGGTCTCGTGGCCTGGAACCCCTGCAGTTTTTATTTTTTTCTCCAGTCGTCTGGAGTTTTTTTTGTTTTTTCTGTCCACCCTGGCCATCGGACCTTATTATTTTTTTATGTTAACTAATGTTGTCTTATTTTAATTTCTCATTTTGTCTTTTATTTTTCTTTTCTTCATTATGTAAAGCACTTTAAGCTACTTTTTGTATATATAAATAAATGTTGTTGTTGTTCTTTCCACTCCTTTTCTGAAATGTTGAGTAAGAGATCCTTTTCCCACTGTACTCTGGGATCTTTGAAAGGAAGGGACTTTACATTTTTTTAATATATTATGGAAGTCTTCAAGATAGATCAGTGTTTCTTCTGGAATAGAAATATATGGGAGGTGAGGAAAATTGGGCAGGTTCCGTTTAACAAAATTTCTCATTTGAAAGTAGTTGAAAAATTGTGTTGATTGGAAGTTAAATTTGAAGTTTAATTGTTCATAAGATGCAAATATATTATCAATATACACATCTCTAAGAGTTTTAATCCCAGATGGTTTCCAAACATTAAAAACTGTAAGTTTGAGAGGGTGGAAAAAGGTGGTTATCATGTAGAGGTGCAACAGATAAATGTTTCTCTATCTTGAAGTGCTTCCTACATTGGTTCCATATTCCTAGTGAATGAAAGACAATTGGGTTGTTAGTATATTGGCAGTAACTTGTATTTACTAGGGTACAAAGCAAGGAATATAGAAGTACTGTATGTTTTAATCTCTATTTCGGACCAAGCTTGTGTGCGCTCATCTATTTGTGTCAATGTCCAGGTTTTTATAGCTTGTATATTTACCAACCAGTAATAAAATTAAAAGTTAGGTACAGCCATGCCAACTTATGCTCTACATCATTGTAGCATTACCCTTTGGATGCATGGATGTTTCAAATCACAAATAAATGAGAGAGAAACTTTGGAGAGTATCTTAACATCGTTATTCAGAAGTCAAATTGGTCTGTATGATGCACATTCTAATAAATCCTTATTTTTCTTAGGAAAGCTGGTAATTAATGCTTAGCGAAAAGTTTTAGGTAGAATTTTATTGTCTCTGGCTTCTATAAATGTTGCTAATAACAGGAGAGCTAACTTAATTGATTTTTTTATACAGTTCAGCAGGGTTTGCATCAGGGCCTGCGTCTTTCCCACTTGAAGTGAGTTTTTAGCGTCTAGTGATTCTGAGAGTTCCTCTACACTGAGCATATCTAGCTGTGGTACCTGTAATGCATTAAAAAACACATTAGATTGTGTCTTGTCTTTTTTAAACTGAGTAGAATACGGTGGAACCTCGGGTCACGAACATAATTTGTTCCAAAACTATGGTCGTAACCCGGTTTGGTCGTGACCAGAAGTAATTTCCCCCATGGGATTGTATGCAAATACAATTAATCCGTTCCAGACAGTACGAACTGTATGTAAATATATATTTTTTAAAGATTTTTAAGCACAAATATAGTTAATTATACCATAGAATGCACAGCGTAATAGTAAACTAAATGTAAAAACATTGAATAACACTGAGAAAACCTTGAACAACAGAGAAAACTAACATTGCAGGAGTTCATGCTAATAGCCTTACTACCCAATCTCTGTAAACACTTTTTTTAATGAGTTTTAAGCACAGGGAAAAAATGAGCATTTGAAAAATCCGTAATTTAATAAACAACCAAGAAAAGTAACATTGCAACAATTCACACTACGAACTGAAAAATGAACATTTGAAAATCTGTAATACAAAAACTAACCATAAACCACCAAGAAAACTAACCTTGCATGAGTCGAGTTCTGGTATGAAGATAGTGAGGAGGAACTGGGTGGAGATGAGATTACAGTTTTAAGGTAAAGTCCCTCTTTGCGATGCACATCTGACCAAGAACAATGTACTGTACAGGGAGAGACTGAACACATGCATAAATCACCGGCGCGTACGAACCAGAAGGGAAACGTAATAGAGCATAAAGAGTTCACAGTGAAAGCACGCACGCACATGCAAGCACACACGTCTGACTGAGAACAATGCAACACGTGAGGAAATCATCGGCGTGCGCACAAACCGAAAGGGAAACTGGCTTGTTCGTATATCGAGTGTGTGGTCATGAACAGATGCAAAAGTTTGGTGAACTTTTTGGTCGTAACCCGATTTGTACGTGTTCAGAGACATTCGTGAACCGAGGTTCCACTGTATAAGGATTGAAAGTAGTCTCTAGATGTGTGCATTATATTTTTATGGTCAATGATTTTATGTCTGTCTGTGTTGGTGATTACTGATATTGCATTGAAAACTTCCTGCTTATGGATTTGTTCAGCTAACACCTTATTAGCCTTCTCTCCATGTTCATAGTAATTATGTTGTGATTTAAAAATGAGTTTTTCTGTTTCTTTTGTGGTCAAGAGGTTGAATTCTGATTGCAAAGCCTGTGTTTTCCTATAAAGTGCCACATTTGGAGACCTGGGGCCTCATGTATAAACAGTACGTTCATGAAAAATGTTGCATATTCCTGTTTCTACGCTAACATCACAATGTATAAAAACTAAACTTGGTGTAAAGCCACGCACATTCTCACGGCAGCAAGCATATGCACGTTTCTGCTTGGTTTTGCAAAACCGGCAGCACCTGGGGTCAAAGCAGTGCCATTGTTCCTGGGTGGTTTCTCTTATCCCTTTCTTTTTTAGATTCATATTCATGACGCAGGCTTTATCAAATACAATGAAATTAACTGTATATTATTTATAAATTTAAGGCACCTGATTGTAATCAACCTGTGACAATATAATGGTGCATGGAATGCCCAAGCTATTCTGAATACCTTAGCTGCTTTAGCGTTGTTACTCACAGTGCACCACTCAGAGTATTTTAACCTATTGTATCTACATGTGGTATCACAGCTATACAGCAGCTGATCAGAAAGCTCTATGGCGTGTTGTGTCAAGAGCGCAGAGGATTATTGGGATACAGCTACCAGCTCTGGAGGACATTTATAGGACATGCTGCCTTAGGAAAACCACCAGTATCTGCATGGATTCCAATCAGCCATGAGCACAGTCTGTTTGAACCTCTCCCATCTGGAAAATGCTTCAGAGGTTGACTGTGCAAATAATAAGTTTGAATGTTGTATGCCAAATGGTAACATCAAAGTGGACATGGGGTCATGTAAAAAACAGGCAGAGGGTCATGTAGAAACAAAACGGACTTGGAGCCATGTGAAAAATGGCAGATGGTCATGTAAAATAGCGGGGACTTAGAAAACTTTTTGTTCATCTCTTGGGCGGCCTCTGGAGCTTCGGAGGGGCTGAGGTTGTATTGGCTTTACTCCTTCATCGGCGGGTACTTCCTGCCGTCGGCCAGCACCCATCCCAAGGCGCCCTCCGGATGACACCCGGGCCTTTCGTAAATCCTAGATTAAGACCCAAATGAATGGGAAATCCCATAGATGGAAGATCCCAGGTTACCCCTGGGCATGTCTCCCAGTGTATGTAAGTTTCAAACCATTGGAACTTATTGTTTATTTTTCATTTCTCTCATTTACTGGACCTCTCCTCCTACTACCTGACTCTTCCGTCTTCCCAGGCAGGGGCGAAGTCGTTGGTCAGGCGGGACACAGGCCGGAAGGGAATTTTCGCAGGGTATGGTGGCTGGTGGTCAGGGAGATTCCAACCGACCCACCAACGAGATTGATGGGCGCCAAGAGTCCAGCAAGGGAGGGCCTCAGATGGGCCGGTTTAGGCTGGTACTTCAGGCCCCACAGTTCCTTCCACCTTTTGGACGAAGTCATGTGGGCCTCCGGCCTAGCCTAAGATGGGGGCCTGGGCCTTGTTCCTACCTCTCCATGAGGGCAAGACCAATGAGGCCCCCGATCAGTGGGTATTCCTCCCATGCCAAGCTGTCCTACGCCGCAGTGGCCTTGGGCCATTGGGAGAGGGTTGGCTGAACCCCTTCTGCCTGCAAAGGCCTAAGGCACCCGAAGACATAATAATAATAATAATTCATTACATTTATATAGCGCTTTTCTCAGTACTCAAAGCGCTATCCACACAGGGAGGAACCGGGAAGTGAACCCACAATCTTCCACAGTCTCCTTACTGCAAAGCAGCAGCACTACCACTGCGCCACCTGTGAGTTTGATTTCTCTGGCACCCGGAGATACTGTAAGAGCACAGATCCCACCCTCCGCCTGGGTGCTGCCTTTCCTAGCAACAAAAAAGGCTAGGAAGGCTGGTCTTGGAACCACTCGCCTGTTCACAGTGCATCCTTTGCTGTGTAATGCCCCCGGGGTGGGGTACATCCATGTATCTTGTGGGACAACGGGTCGGCAATGAAGTTGGCTCCTCATCCGACCCGTCTTGAAACATGGACCAAGGTCATATATATAAATATATATATATATATATATATATATACATATATATATATATATATATATATATATATATATATATATATATATATATATATATATATATTTATTGTAAGAATAGTGCTATATAGAGCCCAACCCAACACAGATTGGACACGGGAGGCACGTGTAAAATTAAATAAACCTTTATTTTTCTTCAGCTGGAGGGCATGTCTTCCCTGTGAACCCCCCAGCCACAACACAGTCCCACAAGCACTTAATATAAACAACACACTCTCTTCTTCCTTCTCCACCACTCCTTACTAAGCTTTATCCTCCTCCCACCTGACTCTGGCCACTGAATGGTGCTCGCTGGCTTCATTTATAGTTCACCCAGAAGTGCTCCAGGTGCTTGATCCTTGATTTCCAGTTGCACATCTGGGTGTGATGAATTTGTTGCCCATACGGGCTCAGGAGTCCCAAACACAGTGCCCCCACCGGTTCCTGCGGGACCCAACAGGGCTGCACCCAACACCAATTCCCAGGATACCCTACGGGAACCCGAGGCACTGCTCCACTCCAGGGAGGTGGCCATGTAGCGTCCGATGGGATATTGCATTGTCCATGGCTGCTCCCCCTGACTATAGTGCAGGGGCATCCCGGCTGGGTAAAGACGCCAAGCGCCTGTCATAATATATATATATATATATATATATATATATATATATATATATATATATACATACATATATATATATATATATATAGTCAAGCCAAAGAAATCAAGAAAGGTTTGGGGCAGCCACACATATAATATTCCCTGGCTGCAAATAGGTAATTCTTATCAGTTGTTTACAGGTCTGAATCCAAAACAGAACTGAGGCAGGTTGTCAAAGATAGCGGCTTTATTTGCCGAGACAGGAAGTGACATCATCAGGCCCCAGAACCAGAAGTGACGTCATTGGAACCGGAAGTGTCGTCATCACAGGTGCTGGAACCATCCGGCAAGGGATTGAGAAAGAAAGTCAGTGCACCTTGCCGCTCCCTAGTCTGGTGTGGAATTACTATCATTCAGGCCCTTTAGCTGCCTCCCAATCGCACATGTGTTACAATATATATATATTGTAACAACAACGAACAAGAGACATCGGGAAAGTTTGGGGCAGCCACCCATATAATATTTCCTGGCTGCAAAATTGATTAAATAGGACAGACATGTTCACACGAGTGAGTCCAAAACAGAACTGACTGTTGTCTTAAGATGGCGGCTTTTAAATGCCCTCAGATGATGTGATGTCATCAGGACTGGAACCGGAAGTGATGTCGTTGGCTGCCCTATAACCGGCCGGGATTTCCCAAGAATGGTCTGCAAGGAATTGAAAGAGAAAATCAGTGCACTTCGCCACCCCCTGGTCCGGCACGGAATTACATCTATTCAGGCCCTTTAGTTGTCCCCTAATCACGCGTGTGTGACAATATATATATATATATATATATATATATATATATATATATATATATATATATATATATATATATATATGTATATATATATAGTTCATGTTGGCCTTGTGATGTCATGAAAGAGAAAATGAGAATGTGAAGCACACGTGGAGGAGTGAAGGCGCATGAGCCATGCAGTGAGAGTTGCCTTCAAAGTCAGCGAGTGTAAAACCAACTAGGAGTCAAGTATGAGAAAGTATAAGATGCATGAGATTATAAGGCGTATTGTCACTACTCAAAAAAAATAAGGGAACACTTTGAAAACACATCAGATCTCAATGGGAAAAAAATCCTGCTGGATATCTATACTGCTATGGACTGGGTAATGTTAAGAACGAAAGAATACCACACCGTTTAATGGAAATTAAAATGATCAACCTATAGAGGGCTGAATTCAAAGGCACCCCGAAAATCAAAGTGAAAAAATGATGCGGCAGGCTAGTCCATTTAGCCGAAATTTCATTACAGCAACTCAAAATCATACTCAGTAGTTTGTATAGTTCCCATGTGCTTGTATGCATGCCTGACAATGTCGGAGCATGCTCCTAATGACAGTGGAGGGTGTCCTGGGGGATTTCCTCCCAGATCTGGACCTGGGCATCACTGAGCTCTTGGATAGTCTGAGGTGCAACCTGGCGGCTTCAGATGGACCAAAACATAATGTCACACCCAGAGGTGTTCTATTGGATTTATGTCAGTTGAGCGTGGGGGCCATTCAATGGTATCAATTCCTTCATACTCCAGGAACTGCCTGCATACTCTCGCCACCTGAGGCTAGGCATTGTCATGCACCAGGAGGAACCCAGGACCCACTGCACTAGCAGAGGGTCTGACAATGGGTCCAAGGATTTCATTTCGATACCCAATGGTAGTCAAGGTGCCGTTGTCTAGCCTGTGGAGGTCTGTGAGTCTATCCATGGATATGCGCCCCTAGACTATCACTGACCCACAAACCGGTCATGCTGAACAATGTTACAGGCAGCAAAACGTTCTGCACAGCTTCTCCAGACCCTGTGAAAAGCACCGGACACCAATGGTGGAGCTGCCAATTCTGGTATTCTATGGCAAATACCAATTGAGGTCCATGGTACTGGGCAGTGAGCACAGGGCCCACTAGAGGATGTCGGGCCCTCAGGCCACCCTCATGAAGTCTGTTTCTGATGGTTTGGTCAGAGACATTCACACCAGTGGCATGCTGGAGGTCATTTTGTAGGGCTCTTTCAGTGCTCATCCTGTTCCACCTTGCCCAAAGGAGCAGATACCGCTCCTGCTGATGGTTTATTGACCTTCTACGGCCCTGTCCAGCCCTCCCAGAGTAACTGCCTGTCTCCTGGAATCTCCACCATGCCCTTGAGACTGTACTGGGAGACACAGCAAACCTTCTGGCAATGGCATGTATTGATGTGCCATCCTGGAGAAGTTGGACTACCTGTGCAACGTCTGTAGGGTCCAGGTATCGCCTCATGCTACCAGTAGTGACACTGACCATAGACAAATGCAAAACTAGTGAAAAACAATCAGAAAAGATGAGGAGGGAAAAATGTCAGTGGCCTCCACCTGTTAAACAATTCCTGTTTTTGGGGTCGTCTCATTGTTGCCCCTCCAGTGCACCTCTTGTTAATTTCATTAACACCAAAGCAGCTGAAACTGATTAACAACCCCCTCTGCTACTTAACTGACCAGATCAATAACCCAGAAGTTTCATTGACTTGATGCTATACTCTCATTAAAAAGTGTTCCTTAATTTTTTGAGCAGTATATAATGAAAGTATAATGAAATAGTATGAAGTGCAGGCTTTACAGGAGTGTGCTCATGAAAAGCAGTGCTGCTTGAAAGGTGTTCACACACACACGAATACAGAGGGTAAAGGTACACTTAGGGCAAAAGGTAGCAAGTATTTTTAATTTTTCTATTACCTTTCTGTTACAGGTACCCTGGGTAGAATACAGTATATAAATCTGTATAACCTTCTCTCTAGTCTCCCCCACTGCCTGTCCACTTGACCCCATCCCCTCACATCTCCTTCAGGCTATCTCTCCCCCATTCATTTCTGCAGTTAGACATGTCATCAACACTCACTCAGCATAGCCACATTTCCATAGTTCCTCAAGAACCCCACACTCAACCAATCTCAAACAGGTAATTACAAACCAGTCTCTCTCCTTTCCTTTCTATTCAAAACACTGGAACATGCTGTCTCTAACCAAGTCTCTTCCTTTCTTCTACAGAACAAACTGCTTAATTCAAATAAGTTAGGCATCAAAAATGATCATTCAACCAAGATGCCTCTGCTTACTTTTGCCAGCACATTATAGAAGGCTAGAGCTACCAATGTGTCATCTGTTCTCATTCTGTTAGATCTCTCCTGTGCCTTCACCCTGGTCAGCCACCATATCATCCTTGCTACCCACTCTGACCTTGGTATCACTGGGACTGCCCTCAGGCAGTTTGAGTCCTACCTCTTGGGTGGATCTTACTTTGTGTCCTGATGGGGAGAGATGTCAAGGGAGCAAAAAAAAAAGCATGGGGGTGCCCTAAGGATCAGTGCTTGGCCCTCTCCTCTTCTCTCTATCCATCTCCTCACTAGGCCCTATCATCCTATCCCATGGTTTCTCTTATCAGTGGTATGCAGATGATATACAGTACAGCTGTACCTGACATTCCCTCCTGAGGACCACACGGTTTCAACAAGAATCTCTGCATATCTCACTGATACAGGGTATTGGTCTTTGGAAAATCACTTTTCTTCCCAGATCCCTACATTGGGTCCCTGTTCAGCATGTATTAAGTTCAAATAATTTATGCTTGCCTACAGAGTAGTCAAGGGGTCAGTACTTATATGTACAGAGACGCTTGTGAAATAATATGCTCCTTGTTGACCACTCAGACCTGCTGATAAATGGCATCTGGTGATGCCAGAGTTGTGTGGCATCAAATCTGAATCCAGACTCTTCATGTGCAGTTCTTAGCAGGTGGAATGAGCTGCCCACCTTCATTTGAAACTGACGGCCTCAATATGTTTAAGAAGCATTTGAAATCTTATTTGGTGATTTTTTGCCTAACAAATAGCTGTTAGGTTTTGTAATCTAGGCACTATAACTTCTTTCACTTGTGATGATCAATTTTGTAAGCTTCTCCAGTAACATGTGTTCCCAAAGAGTCCCCCAGACTGATGTTTACTTGATTATGTTGGCCTCTTCTCTAAACTGCTTTCGATAAAAGCATCTGCTAAGCAAATAAATATAAATGTTCATCCATTATCCAACCCGCTATATCCTAACACAGGTGTCACGGGGGTCTTCTGGAGCCAATCCCAGCCAACACAGGGCGGCACAAGGCAGGAAACAAACCCTGGGCAGGGCACCAGCCCACTGCAGGGTACACACACACATCCACACACCAAGCACACACTAGGGACAATTTAGAATCGCCAATGTACCTAATCTGCATGACTTTAGACTGTGGGAGGAAACCAGAGCAGCCAGAGGAAACCCACTGAACATGCAAACTCCACGCAGGGAGGACCCTGGAAGCGAACCCGGGTCTCCGAACTGTGAGGCAGCAGCGCTACCCACTGCGCGACTGTGCCGCCCTATACCTTTCATTTAGATCAAATTAAGTTTCTCCAATGTTGTCTTTAATTAGTTGTGTTAGTGAATTAAAAGTGTGGATGGATGAGAACTACTTGTCTTTAAACACAGATAACACAGAGATGTTAATTATTGGAGGGAAGGACGCTGATCACAACAATATTTTGTCATCCTTTAACTTGGTTGAAATCTCCATTAATTTCACTGAATCATCCCACAATCTAGGAGTTATCTTTGACTCTAGCATGTCATTTAAAGTGCACATTACAATGTTGTCCAAATCATGTTTCTTCTATCTTAAAAATGTTGGAATATTAAGGCTAAATAAACAGGATTCTGAGAAATTAATTCATGCTTTTATTTCTAGTACGATTGACTACTGCAATGCGGTGTTCACTGGATGTTCAAATTGTTCTTTATACAGCCTCCAGTTAATCCAAAATTCTTGCTGCTTAAAGAATTATTACAAGAATAAGAAAATACGAACACATAGCTCCAGTTCTAAAGTTTAGAGCAGATTTTAAAATCCTCCTTTTAACATATAAAGCCTTAAATGACCAAGGTCCGGCTTACTTGTCTGAACTTATCATGACTTACAAACCAGAGCGCACATTAAGATCTCAAGATACCGGTCTTGCTTATGATTCCAAGAATTAAAATAACAGTGGGAGGTCGAGCTTTTAGTTATAGGGCCCCTAAACTGTGGAATGTCTGCCTGCTACTATAAGACATGCCCCTTCTGTCTCAGCTTTCTAATCCCGGCTGAAGACTCACTACTTCAGTTTAGCATACCCTGGCTAGAGTTGCTGATTAACTATACAGACTGCATCTCTGTTGTTGGTCATTAGCACTAAAACATCCATCCATCCATCCATCCTCTTCCGCTTATCCGAGGTCAGGTCGCAGAGGCAGCAGCTTGAGCAGAGATGCCCAGACTTCCCTCTCTCTGGCCACTTCTTCTAGCTCTTCCGGGAGAATCCCGATGCGTTCCCAGGCCAGCCGGGAGACATAGTACCTCCAGCGTGTCCTGGGTCTTCCCCGGGGCCTCCTCCCAGTTAGACGTGCCCGGAACACCTCTCCAGGGAGGCGTCCAGGAGGCACCCTGATCAGATGCCCGAGCCACCTCATCTGACTCCTCTCGATTCCGGAGGAGCAGCGGCTCTACTCTGAGCCCCTCCCGAATGACTGAACTTCTCACCCTATCTTTAAGGGAGAGCCCAGACACCCTGCGGAGGAAACTCATTTCAGCCGCTTGTATTCGCGATCTCGTTCTTTCGGTCACTACCCATAGCTCATGACCATAGGTGAGGGTAGGAACATAGATTGACCGGTAAATTGAGAGCTTTGCCTTATGGCTCAGCTCCTTTTTCACCACGACAGACCGATGCAGAGCCCGCATCACTGCGGACGCCGCACCAATCCGCCTGTCGATCTCATGCTCCATTATTCCCTCACTCGTGAACAAGACCCCGAGATACTTGAACTCCTCCACTTGAGGCAGGATCTCGCTCCCAACCCTGAGAGGGCACTCCACCCTTTTCCGGCTGAGGACCATGGTCTCGGATTTGGAGGTGCTGATTCCCATCCCAGCCGCTTCACACTCAGCTGCAAACCGATCCAGAGAGAGCTGAAGATCACGGCCTGATGAAGCAAACAGGACAACATCATCTGCAAAAAGCAGTGACCCAATCCTGAGTCCACCAAACCGGACCCCCTCAACACCCTGGCTGCGCCTAGAAATTCTGTCCATAAAAGTTATGAACAGAATCGGTGACAATGGGCAGCCCTGGCGGAGTCCAACTCTCACTGGAAACGGGTTCGACTTACTGCCGGCAATGCGGACCAAGCTCTGGCACTGATCGTACAGGGACCGAACAGCCCTTATCAGGGGGTTCGGTACCCCATACTCTTGGAGTACCCCCCACAGGATTCCCAGAGGGACACGGTCGAATGCCTTTTCCAAGTCCACAAAACACATGTAGACTTGTTGGGCAAACTCCCATGCACCCTCTAGGACCCTGCTAAGGGTGTAGAACTGGTCCATTGTTCCACGGCCAGGACGAAAACCACACTGTTCCTCCTGAATCCGAGGCTCGACTATCCGACGGACCCTCCTCTCCAGGACCCCTGAATAGACTTTTCCAGGAAGGCTGAGGAGTGTGATCCCTCTGTAGCTGGAACACACCCTCCGGTCCCCTTTCTTAAAGAGGGGGACCACCACCCAGGTCTGCCAATCCAGAGGCACTGTCCCTGATGTCCATGCGATGTTGCAGAGGCATGTCAACCAAGACAGTCCTACAATATCCAGAGCCTTGAGGAACTCCGTGCGTATCTCATCCACCCCCGGGGCCCTGCCACCAAGGAGTTTTTTGACCACCTCGGTGACCTCAGTCCCAGAGATTGGGGAGAACAGGCAGAGTTCCCAGGCTCTGCTTCCAGATTGGAAAGCATGTTAGTGGGATTGAGGAGGTCTTCGAAGTACTTCCCCCACCGACCCACAACGTCCCGAGTCGAGGTCAGCAGCGCACCATCCCCACCATATACAGTGTTGACACTGCACTGCTTCCCCCTCCTGAGACGCCGGACGGTGGACCAGAATCTCCTCGAAGCTGTCCGAAAGTCGTTCTCCATGGCCTCCCCAAACTCCTCCCACGCCCGAGTTTTTGCCTCAGCAACCACCAAAGCCGCATTCCGCTTGGCCTGCCGGTACCTATCAGCTGCCTCTAGAGTCCCACAGGACAAAAGGATCCTGTAGGACTCCTTCTTCAGCTTGACGGCATCTCTCACCGCCGGTGTCCACCAACGGGTTTGGGGATTGCCGCCATGACAGGCACCGACCACCTTACGGCCACAGCTCCGGTCAGCTGCCTCAACAATAGAGGCACAGAACATGGCCCATTCAGACTCAATGGTCAAAGTTCTGCCGGAGGTGGGAGTTGAAGCTACTTCTGACAGGGGCTCTGCCAGATGTTCCCAGCAGACCCTCACAACACGTTTGGGCCTACCAGGCCTGACCGGCATCCTCCCCCACCATCAAAGCCAACTCACCACCAGGTGGTGATCAGTTGACAGCTCCACCCCTCTCTTCACCTGAGTGTCCAAGACATGTGGCCGCAAGTCCGATGACATGACCACAAAGTCGATCACTGAACTGAGGCCTAGGGTGTCCTTGTGCCAAGTGCACATATGAACACCCCTATGCTTGAACATGGTGTTCATTATGGACAATCCATGACGAGCACAAAAGTCCAATAACAAAACAATGCTCGGGTTCAGATCGGGGGGGCCATTCCTCCCAATCACGCCCTTCCAGGTTTCACTGTCATTGCCCACGTGATCATTGAAGTCTCTCAGCAGAACGAGGGAGTCCCCAGAAGGTATGCCCTCTAGCACCCCCTCCAGGGACTCCAAAAAGGGTGGGTACTCCGAACTGTTGTTCGGTGCATACGCACAAACAACAGTTAGGACCCGTCCCCCCACCCAAAGGCGGAGGGAGGTTACCCTCTCGTCTACTGGGGTAAACCCCAATGAACAGGCTCCAAGTCGGGGGGCAATAAGTATACCCACACCCGCTCGGCGCCTCTCACCGGGGGCATCTCCAGAGTGGTAGAGAGTCCTGCCCCTCTCAAGGAGATTGGTTCCAGAGTCCAAGCTGTGCGTTGAGGTGAGTCCGACTATATCTAGCCGGAACCTCAACTTCGCGCACAAGCTCAGGCTCCTTCCCCTTCAGAGAGGTGACATTCCACGTCCCAAGAGCCAGCTTCTGTAGCCGAGGATCGGACCGCCAAGGTCCCCCGCCTTCGGCCACTACCCAACTCACACTGCACCCAACCTCCTTGGCCCCTCTCATAGGTGGTGAGCCCATGGGAAGGGGGATCCACGTTGCCTCTTCGGGCTGTGCCCTGCCGAGCCCCATGGGTGCAGGCCCGGCCACCAGGTGCTCGCCATCGAGTCCCACCTCCAGGCCTGGCTCCAGAGGGGGGCCCCGGTGACCCGCGCCCGGGCAAGGGAAAACGCCGTCCAAAGTTTTCTTTCATCATAGGAGGTTTAAACCGCTCTTTGTCTCATCCCTCACCTAGGACCAGTTTGCCTTGGGTGACCCTACCAGGGGCATAAAGCCCCGGACAACAGAGCTCCTAGGATCATTGGGACACACAAACCCCTCCACCACGATAAGGTGGTGGTTAAAGGATCATTCCATACAAATATGTCAATTTATAACCAAACAAAATTGAAGACAAATCAATCCCCACCCCTGAGAAGGAGAGCTTAGCTAAAGGAGAATTGCTTAGGGCTTTTTAATAAGACAACAATAGGCAAAAGAAAGGGAGAAATAAATATATATGTAAATAAGAGATGGGGAAGGGAATTAAATGTGGTAATAGTTATTTCTCTTATTGTAAAATAATATTGATCAGATCCTGCCAGGTTTTGAAAAAATTTTGTACAGATCCTCTAACTGAGAATTTGATTTTTTCCAATTTCAAATAATATAAAACATCGGTTTCCCACTGACTTATCAGAGGAGAGTTCCAGAGAGTTCTTCCAATTTAACAGAATAAGTCTGCGTGCCAATAGTGTAGTGAATGCAATCACCGTTTGCTTGTCCTTCTCCACTTCAAGTCCGTCTGGAAGAACACCGAACACAGCTGTTAATGGGTTAGGAGGGATTGTGACCCCAAGGCTGTCTGAAAGGCACTTAAAAATTTTGGTCCAAAATGATGTTAATTTGGTGCAGGCCCAGAATATGTGACCCAGTGAGACAGGAGCTTGGTTGTAGCGTTCGCAGGTTAGATCTTGCCCTGGAAACATTTTGGACAGTTTAAAGCGAGACAGATGAGCTCGATACATAATTTTTAGTTGAATAATTCTATGCTTTGCGCAGATGGAGCTCGAGTGAATTCTCTGCTTTGCTACCTTCCACTCCTTTTCTGATATATTGATTAAGAGATCTTCTTCCCAATGTCCCCTTGGGTCTTTGAAAGGTAGGGACTCTAATAAGATTTTATATAATGCGGAAATGGTGTTTAATTCCTCGAAACTGAGCAGTATTTTTTCCTGCATTGTGAAGGGTGCAAGGTGTGGGAAATCGGGCAATTTCTGTTTAACAAAATTTCTACTTTGAAGATAGTGAAAGAAATGTGTAGCTGGGAGATTGAATTTTGAATATAATTGTTCAAAAGATGTAAATATGTTGTCTATATAAAGATCTCTGAGCATTTTAACCCCAAAACTTTTCCAGGTATTAAAAACTGGATATGTTTGCGAGGGTTGAAAGAGGTGGTTCTCTTGCAGAGGTGCCACTGATAAAAGATTTTCCATCTTAAAATGCTTTCTAATTTGGTTCCATATTCTAAGTGAGTAAAGCACAATTGGGTTATAAGTATATTTGCGATAACTTGCATTTATTGGAGAGCAGAGCAGGGAGTATATAGAAGTACTACAGGATTTTACTTCCATTGTGGACCAAGCCTGTGTATGTTCATTTATTTGTGTCCAGGTTTTTATGGCTTGTATGTTTGCTGCCCAGTAATAAAACTGAAAATTAGGTAAAGCCATGCCACCTTCTACCTGAGGTCTTTGTAGAGTTGCTCTTCGGATACGTGGGTGTTTTGAGTTCCAAATGAAAGAAATTATTGTTGAATCTAACTGTTTAAAAAATGATTTATTGATATATATTGGAATGGTTTGAAATAAAAAAAGAAGTTTAGGAAGGATATTCATCTTAACAACGTTAATTCTTCCGGCTAGAGTGAGATGATGGGTTGACCATCTATCTAGGTCTTGCTTAATTTTTTCCATACAGACAGCAAAATTTTGTTGATAAAGAGCTTTATGTTTACTTGTGATATTTACCCCTAGGTATTTAAACTGATCTGCTATGGTAAAAGGTAGGGTGTCCAATTTAATTTTATCCATCCATCCATCCATTTTCCAACCCGCTGAATCCGAACACAGGGTCACGGGGGTCTGCTGGAGCCAATCCCAGCCAACACAGGGCACAAGGCAGGAACCAATCCTGGGCAGGGTGCCAACCCACCGCAGATTTAATTTTATATGCTTGTGAATTCACTGGAAAGAGTATACTTTTATTCAGATTAATTTTAAGACCAGATATCTTTTGAAATTCTGTTAGTGCTGTTAGAACTGCAGGGGCAGTGCTTTCTGGATCTGATATATACAAAACCATATCATCTGCATATAGAGAAATTTTCTGTTCCAGTCCTTCTTTGACAATCCCCTTTATCTGATAAGAATTTCGGCAGTGAACCGCCAGTGGTTCAATAGCGATTGCAAACAGCAGTGGCGACAAGGGACATCCTTGTCTTGTGCCATGTTCTAGCTTAAAGTAGTCTGAGCAAATGTTATTAATACAAACTGAAGCTTCTGGATTGGTATACAGTAGTTTGATCCATGCACAAATATTCGGGCCAAACCCAAATTTCTCCAATGCAGTGAAAAGGTAATTCCATTCAATCATATCAAATGCTTTTTCTGTGTCTAATGATAGTAATATCTCTGGTTTGTTTGATTTTGCTGGTGAATATATAACATTAAACAAGCGTCGGAGATTGGAAGATAGATGTCGGCCTTTAATAAATCCAGTTTGATCCTGCGATATTACCGAGGGCAGCACTTTCTCTATCCTTCTAACTAGAATTTTTGAGAGTATCTTAACATCATTATTCAGGAGTGAAATTGGTCTGTGTGATGCACATTGTATCAAGTCCTTATTTTGTTTAGGAAAGACGGTGATTAATGCTTGTCGAAATGTTTGAGGTAGTATTTGGTTGTCTCTAGCTTCTGTAAATGTTGCCAATAAGAGGGGAGCTAGCTGAGTGGAGAATTTCTTATAAAATTCTACGGGGTAACCATAAGGGCCTGCTGATTTCCCGCTTTGTAGTGACTTTATAGCATCTAGTAATTCTGTTAGCGTTAGAGGTTTATCCAGTTCCTCAGCACTTAAAGCATCAATTTGTGGTGTCTGTAATGCATCCAAAAATGCTTTAGGTTGTGTATTGTCTTCTTTGAGCTCAGTAGAATATAAGGATTTATAATAATCTCTAAATGCATTCATTATATTTTTATGGTCTATAATTTCTTCTTCATTCGTGTTGGTAATTACTGGTATTGTATTGCAAACTTCTTGTTTGTGAATTTGTTGAGCTAAAAGCTTATTAGCTTTTTCTCCGTGTTCATAGTAATGATGCCTAGACTTATAAATAAGTTGTTCTGTTTCTTTAGTTGTTAAGATGTTAAGTTCTGCATGCAGGGCCTGCCTTTTCTTTCTTTTTTTTACATTTTATTGAATTTATTAAGAGCAAATGACATTCCATAATAGCAAGTCAAATTTTACACATCTAAGTTCAAATCAAATTAACCCCCACCTATCAGAAAGATAACTAGGCCAACAGAGCAAAAATCTAACACTAGAATCCCTGGTCTACAAAAATATTCGTAATCCCGGCCCACCTTAAATTCCTTCACACATGTGTCTTTTGTTTTGTAAAGGTGTCAATCAGCACAAGCACCAAACAGCCTCCTACTGTATACCCTACACTCCCCCGGAGCTCAACTTGGGCAAAAAGACCTCCCAGCTCAAGTCAAGGAACCTTATTTGTATGTGAGGTGCTTGGAGGTGTATAGGGTAAATAATACAGTATATTGTTATTTGGAACACATGCATTTCATGTGTGTTCCGTGTCTACAAAGGTCTGGGTAAGTGTAGGATGAAAGGAAATGCGAGGCAAGAAATGCTGAACACATACCTAAAGCAGAAACTTTTTCCATGTTAACAAATAATGATGTGAAGTGTATAAAAACGTTACATTTACATGTTGTTGTCAATGAGTTACAAACCCAAGCTCAAATGTCAATTGACAGAAAGCTAATGCACATTCTCAGATGGAACAGAGGTAAGAACTGCTGCCTTATGACCAAAAGGTTGCTGCTTCAAGTCCTGGGGGGTATTTGTTGTACGTGGATTACTTGTTTAGCCGGATGTAATTGTTGACGATTTGTGTGATCCTGGATCTGTCGATTTTTCGAAACTCTTGCTGGAAGTGTTGTCATAGCAACACATCCTAATCCTCAAACCTGCTTGGAGCAGATTTGTTCTATGTAAACAAGGATTAGCTCACACACTTAATCAGTGTCCGTGCATGGAATTCATTTAGTCATGACTTCGCCGTTCATGAATGAGTGACCAATTGATATCGGTACGCAAATTATAAGAAGAGAATTTCATATAGAGAGGGGTTTGCGCGATCGGCAAGATCCTTTATTACTCCTGTAGGAAATTCTTTTCGAAAGATACCGAATTAGCTGAGGGGGAATATTGTACCTCAAAAATTTATTAGGACCTTATATTCGAAGTCAAACTCGGCGAAGTCGGGCTCTCATAACCACACAGACAGTATGCATTGCTTTGAGGTTTTTTGCAAGCGGCACTTTTTTATATACTGTAGGCGATGTGGAAAATCTGTCTAAAAGTGCAGTTTGCCAGGCAATTCGTAAAGTCTGTTTGCCTCTGAAATATTTCCTTCAGGTTTTCATAGTGTTTCCTGGACACCTGCGTGTGCAGACAAAAGAGGCGTTTCATGCCATTGCAGGTAGGTAATACACAGGCAAAAACACCCACAGTTCCATGAAGAATCTCACAATCAGCCTAACATTTTCATTACCCAGGGTTTCCAAATGTGATTGGGGCACATGGGACTGATCACATGGAGTTTGATCAAATATTATTTGGAAATTTTACCTCTCCTCCTGATAAATAATCAGACACAGTGTCTTCATCAAATATTTGACCTTCGTCAATATCTCGTTGGCCAGACACAGGTTCTAGGGATATGACATGCCCTGCAACTGACCAAAAAAAAAAAAGGGCTATGTGGAACATACCTATGGCACACATTGAGGACAAATATATGCAATGACCATCCTTTACCTGAAATGAAGTGACCACTGCATCCTGCCACAGGTTCTGAGGAGGAGCTTCCCTCTGGAATGCCCTCAGAAACAGGGCAATGGGCATTTTGCTGGAGAGCCAACTCTTCTGCAGGGGTTAGGTCTGGACCGCGTGGACCTCCACCTGTTTTTTGCTTGTCTGCCTTCTTATTAGCTTTAGAATTAATGTTTTTTATATTATATATGATTCTTTATGTCAACAATTCTTTAAATAGTTATATACCAATAATTACCAGTTTGATGTATGTTCTTGTACTTCACTTTAACCTGTTCCCGTGTTCTCCTTGTGCTCACATTTGATCTGGAATTATGACATATTAAATAATTAATCTGACACATTGGAAATGAAACGCTGCATTCAGTAATTACAATGCACACTACTTAGCGTTTAATTTGTCAGCCACTTTTTGCCAGCCGTCTTTTCTGGTCTGGGCTGCTTTTGCAGTGTTACCCCTTGTGCATATTAAATCTTGAAATTCTTCATGTCCTTCGAATAAAAGGTCTTGCTCTGCTTGTGTGAAAAAAAAAGCGCCCGTTTTTTCGTCTTTTTGATACAGCCTATCAAAGACTTGCTGATCATGTTTTCTAGACTCAATATTTATGGGCTTTTCAATCAGCGCGGGCGCGCGCATTCATCTCGGATGATTAGATCCAGCTAGACTAATCTACTACACGGCTGCGTTTGAAAAACCGACTTATCCCGGATGAGTTTCACTGGCATTAACTCATCCAAGATGAGGCATCTGATCTCGGATGATTTAAGCGACTTAAGGAAAATAACCCCCTGGTGCTTTCAGTATTAAGATGCTATTATTATTATTACTAATATGGGGCTCTGCCCCCTACTCACTTCTCTTGCTAACCCCTGGGCAGGCGCTACGCGCCAGTCACTTCGTGGCATTGCCGCTCACGGATTTGTAACTGGATGTACAATTTTAACAGATTGTTTCATGGGAACTGAATTTCTATTACGTCCAATTGTTTAACTCTTTCGATTCTATTTTGCATCACTTCTCTGTGATCATAAATATAAACCTGACCCAATTGTGGTTTCTTTGAAATTAAACTTGTAGTAGCTTTAATTTTTGTGGGAATACAGATTCTCATAGTGTACGGTCCAGAATCGTGTAAATCTGCGTTTTGAGCATTGAATTATGCAAATTCAAACAGATTATTGTAGATTTGGGTATTTTGCTTGTAGTGTTTGCGGTTTTCACTTTCACCAAACAACGACAACATTTGTTTACATAGCACATTTTCATACAAATGATGTAGCTCAAAGTATTTTACAGGATGAAGAAAGAGAAAAAAAGACAAAATATATAAGAAAATAAAATTAGGCAATAATAATTAACATAGAATAAAAGTAAGGTCAAATGGCCAGGGAGGACAGAAAAAACAAAGAAAAACTCCAGACGGCTAGAGAAAAAAAATAAAATCTGCAGGGGTTACAAGGCCATGAGACCACCCAGCCCCCTCTAGACATTCTACCTAACATAAATGAGATCAATCAGTCCTCATTGTATTCAGGGTTCACATGGAAGAACTTGATGATGATGGTCATGTGGACTTCTGGCCTTTAATCCATCAATGTAAGGACATCATGGTGCTTTGATCGGGTGGTGGTGGCGCAGATCACCACCACAGAAAACCGGAAAAAGAACGGCAGAGAAAGTAGGGGTTAGTATGGATTTCGTAGCCACCATGAATGATAATAATAATTGAATATACAGAGCATCAGGATTAAACTAAAATGAAGCTATGAGAAAGCAATGTTAAAGTAATTTTTACCAGTTTTTAAAGTGCTCCACCGTATTAGCCTGGCGAATTTCTATCAGTGAGCTATTCCAGATTTTAGGTGCATAACAGCAGAAGGCTGCCTCACCACTTCTTTTAAGTTTAGTTTTTGGAATTCTAAGCAGACACTCATTAAAAGATCTATGGTTACGATTTGGGTAAGATGAAAGGCACTCTGAAATACAGGATGTAGCGAGATTATTTAAGGCTTTGTAAACCATAAGCAGTATTTTAAAGCCAATTCTAAATGTCACAGGTAACCAGTGTAGTGACATCAAAACTACAGAAATGTGCTCAGATTTCCTTTTCCTAGTTAAGATTCTAGCAGCTGCATTCTGCACTAGTTGTAATCAATTGATGTCTTTTTTGGGTAGTCCTGAGAGGAGTGCATTATAGTAATCTAACCGACTAGAAAGAAAAGCGTGAACTAATTACTCAGCATCTTACAATGTTATAAGAGGTCTAACTTTTGCTGTATTTCTTAAGTGAAAAAATGCTGTCCTAGTAATCTGATTAATATGTGATTTAAAATTCAGGTCAGAGTCAATAGTTACCCCTAAATTCTTTACCTCCGTCTTGTCTTTTAATCCTAATGCAACCACCGTCATTATATCCATTTCTGCCAATCACAAAAATTTTTGTTTTCTCCTTATTTAGTTTGAGAAATTTACTACTTATCCATTCAGAAACACAAGAAAGACATTGTGTCAGTGAATCAAGTGTGTCAGGATCATCAGGCACTATTGATAAATGCAGTTGTGTGTCATCAGCATAGCTATGGTAGCTCATGTTATGCCCCGAGATAGTCTAACCTAACGGAAGCATGTAAATCGAAAAGAGCTGCACACCCAGGATAGAGCCTTGTGGAACACCATATAGAATATCATGTGTCTTTGAGTTGTAATTACCACAACTAACAAAGAATTTTCTACCTGCTAGGTAAGACTCAAACCAATTTAAGACACTGCCAGAGAGGCCCACCCATTGACTAAGGCGATTTCTAAGAATATTGTGATCAATGATATCAAAAGCGGCACTCAGATCTAAGAGAATGAGAACCGATAAATGGCCTCTGTCTGCATTTACCCGCAAGTCATTTACTACTTTAACAAGTGCAGTTTCTGTACTGTGATTTGTTCTGAAACTTGACTGAAACTTATCAAGAATTGCATGTTTAATGAGGTGGTCATTTAGCTGCATAATGACTGCCTTCTCTAGGATTTTGCTTTGGAAAGGCAGGTTAGAAATAGGTCTAAAAT
This sequence comes from Erpetoichthys calabaricus, assembly GCF_900747795.2. NCBI lineage: Eukaryota > Metazoa > Chordata > Cladistia > Polypteriformes > Polypteridae > Erpetoichthys > Erpetoichthys calabaricus. The sequence continues at coordinate 135,613,608 of NC_041405.2, forward strand.
TTTCAAAAGCGGAGGGGTGGAGATATTTTTTCTTGAGCAGGAGTTTAACTACAGCAGTCTTAGACACTCTGGGAAGACCCCTGTATCTAATGACAAGTTTACTATGTCAAGAATACTCAAGAATACTATCAATTAGCAGACCAGATACTTCTTTGAAAAAACTTGTTGGTATTGGGTCAAGGATACAGGTGGAGGGTCTCAGTTGAGAAATTATTTTATATAAATCAGGCAAATCTATCCTGGTGAAAGAATTTAATTTGTTTATAGTGGGTAGCGCTGCTGCCTCGCAGTTGGGAGATCTGGGGACCTGGGTTCGATTCCCGGGTCCTCCCTGCGTGGAGTTTGCATGTTCTCCCTGTGTCTGCGTGGGTTTCCTCCGGACACTCCGGTTTCCTCCCACAGTCCAAAGACATGCAGGTTAGGTGGATTGGCGATTCTAAATTGGCCCTAGTGTGTGCTTGGTGTGTGGGTGTGTTGTGTGTGTCCTGCGGTGGGTTGGCACCCTGCCCAGGATTGGTTCCTGCCTTGTGCCCTGTGTTGGCTGGGATTGGCTCCAGCAGACCCCCGTGACCCTGTGTTCGGATTCAGCGGGTTGGAAAATGGATGGATGGATATAATGGAGTACCGGGGTTTAAGAGGATCAGAATTGGGGAGATGTATTATTTCTAATATCATGAATTTTTTTATTAAAAAATATAGGAAAGGCCTCACAAGTTTCACTGGAAGTATTCTGGAGGCATTCCATTGCGTGACCTGGATTTAGCAGACGATCAATTGTAGAGAATAAGACTCTGGGATTACTAGCATTGTTATTTATAATTCTAGAGACATGCCAGTGCCTCTCAAGACGGACTATGTTGTTGTATTCTATTATTTTAACCTTCAATATCTCATAGTGGATAATCAGTTTAGTTTTTCTCCATTTACACTCAGCTCTCCGGCATGTTCTCTTTAGATCAGACACTCTTTGGGTCTTCCATGATATAACAATGCTAGAAGATTTTTTAACTGTCTTTTCAGGTGCTACTATGTCAGTAGAAGCTCTCACCTTAGTATTAAAATTTTCCAACTTACTATTTACATTATCCTTGCTATTGTAGTAAGCACTACAAATGGACTGGTTGCTCAGAATGTTTGTAAATTTTGAAGCTGCTGATGAATCAAAGAAGCATTTTTTAACAATATGCTTCTCATTAATTTTTTCTATCATTATTTCTATATTAAATAGTAAGAGAAAATGGCCTGATAGATCAGTATTAATGATCTGCTTCACATCAACTTTTAGTCCTTTAGTAATTATTAAATCTAATGTATGCCCTACTTTGTGTGTGATTAATGTGCTGGCTCAAATCAAAAGAGTCCAGGAGGGTCATGAATTCTTCTACTTTCGGGTCCCACTGATTATTGATATGAAAGTTAAAGTCACCAACTATTAGGTACGTGTCATAGTTCGTAATTACAATTGACACCAAGTCTGAGAATTCCTCAAAGAAAGACGTACAGTGGAACCTCGGTTTGCGAGCATAATTCGTTCTGGAAACGTGCTCGTAGTCCAAAGCACTCGTATATCAAAGTGAATTTCCCCATAAGAAATAATGGAAACTCAGATGATTTGTTCCACAACCCAAAACTATTCATATAAAAATGATTAATACAAAATATAAAGTAAAAATACATAAAACAAATTAACCTGCACTTTACCTTTGAAAAGAATCATGGCTGGTGTGAGTGAGTTTCTAAACTCTTGTGGGATTGCACCCAACGGGACGACACGCAGAAGAGCGTCCCAAAGCAATCGCAGTCTCCCAGCGCTGTAACAGTTCACCGTAAAAGCGAATCCGAAAAGATCGTGGACATGCTATAAGCACCTGCTGTCGATGGGTGATACAAGGAACAAGGAAAATTACAAATGTGCAGGGCCCTGCCTGACTGCTGTGTCTGTGTATAAATAACCACGCTGTTGCTGTTTCAAGCTGAATAAAGCTGGTGTTGCTAAAGTACTGAGACTCAGCTTCGTGTTTTAGGGTGCAAAACGGGGACTCACACATCACAGCACACACACGCGCGCGAGCACACACACATACACACACACGCGAGCGAGTGAGCACATATACACACACACACGCGCGCACACACACAGTCACAATGCTAATGCTGTAGTAAACAGTATACGCTTGTACGGATGTTGACTATATGAGTGAGGCACGCCGACACAGACGGAGAATAGGAGACGATTGCCCACAATCCCACAGCGAGAGAGAGAAGAACCATCAGCTCAGTTGTGATCACATGACTCTCAGCAGACAAAGCGTATACATACTACTCGTACTGCAAGAGCTCGCTCGTTTATCAAGTCAAAATTTATTAAAAATTTTTGCTCGTCTTTGTTACAATGTGCATCATATAGACCAATTTCACTCCTGAATAATGATGTTAAGATACTCTCAAAAATCCTAGCTAGAAGGATGGAGAAAGTGCTGCCCTCGGTAATATCACAAGATCAAACTGGATTTATTAAAGGCCGACATCTATCTTCAAATCTCCGACGCTTGTTTAATGTTATATATTCACCAGCAAAATCAAACACCCCAGAGATATTACTATCATTAGACGCAGAAAAGGCATTTGACATGATCGAATGGAATTACCTTTTCACTGCATTGGAGAAATTTGGGTTTGGCCCGAATATTTGTGCTTGGATTAAACTACTGTATACCAGTCCAGAAGCTTCAGTTTGTATTAATAAAATTTGCTCAGACTACTTTAAACTAGAACGTGGTACCAGACAAGGATGTCCCTTGTCGCCACTGTTGTTTGCAATCGCTATTGAACCACTGGCGGTTCACTGCCGAAATTCTCATCAGATAAAGGGGATTGTCAGAGAAGGACTGGAACAGAAAATTTCTCTATATGCAGATGATATGGTCTTATATATATCGGACCCAGAAAACACTGTCCCTGCTGTTTTAACAGCACTAACAGAATTTCAAAAGATATCTGGTCTTAGAATTAATCTGAATAAAAGTATACTCTTTCCAGTGAACTCACAAGCATATAATATTAAATTAGACACCCTACCTTTTACCATAGCAGATCAGTTTAAATACCTAGGGGTAAATATCACAAGTAAACATAAAGCTCTTTATCAACAAAATTTTGGCGTCTGTATGGAAAAAATTAAGCAAGACTTGCATAGATGGTCAACCCTTCATCTCACTCTAGCCGGAAGAATTAACAGTGTTAAGATGAATATCCTTCCTAAACTTCTCTTTTTATTTCAAAACATTTCAATATATATCAATAAATCGTTTTTTTTAAACAGTTAGATTCAATAATAACCTCATTCATTTGGAACTCAAAACACCCACGTATCCGAAGAGCGACCCTACAAAGACCTCAGGCAGAAGGTGGCATGGCTTTACCTAATTTTCAGTTTTATTACTGGGCAGCAAACATACAAGCCATAAATACCTGGACACAAATAAATGCACATACACAGGCTTGGTCTGCAATAGAAGTAAAATCCTGTAGTACTTCTTTATATTCCCTGCTTTGCTCTCCAATAAATGAAAGTTATCGCAAATATACTAATAACCCAATTGTGCTTTACTCACTCAGAATATGGAACCAAATTAGGAAGCATTTTAAGATGGAAAATCTTTTATCAGTGGCACCTTTGCAAGGGAACCACCTCTTTCAACCTTCGCAAGTATATCCAGTTTTTAATACCTGGAAAAGTTTTGGGATTAAAATGCTCAGAGATCTTTATATAGACAACATATTTACATCTTTTGAACAATTACGTTCAAAATTTAACCTCCCAGCTACACATTTCTTTTACTATCTTCAAATTAGAAATTTTGTTAAACAGAAATTGCCCGATTTCCCCCACCTTGCACCCTCCACAATGCTGGAAAAAATACTGCTCAATTCTGAGGAAACAAACACTATTTCCGCAATATATAAAATCTTATTAGAGTCCCTACCTTTCAAAGATCCAAGAGGACATTGGGAAGAAGATCTCTTAATCAATATATCAGAAAAGGAGTGGAAGGTAGCAAAGCAGAGAATTCACTCGAGTTCTATATGCGCAAAGCATAGAATTATTCAACTAAAAATTATATATCGAGCTCATCTGTCTCGCTTAAAACTGTCCAAAATGTTTCCAGGCCAGGATCCAACCTGCGAGCACTGCAACCAAGCTCCTGCCTCACTGGGTCACATGTTCTGGGCCTGCACCAAACTAACATCATTTGGACAAAAATTTTTAAGTGCCTTTCAGACAGCCTTGGTATCACAATCCCTCCTAACCCACTAACAGCTGTGTTTGGTGTCCTTCCAGATGGACTGGAATTGGAGAAGGACAAGCAAACGGTGATTGCATTCACTACACTCTTGGCACGCAGACTTATTTTGTTAAATTGGAAGAATCCTAATTCTCCTCTTATAAGTCAGTGGGAAACTGATGTTTTATATTATTTGAAATTGGAAAAAATCAAATTTTCAGTTAGAGGATCTGTACAAAATTTTTTCAAAACTTGGCAGGATTTAATCAATATTATTTTAGAATAAGAGAATTAACTATTATTGTATTTAACTCCCTTCTCCATCTCTTATTTATATAGATATTTACTTCTCCCCTTCTTTTGTCTAATGTTGCCTTATTAAAAAGCTTAAAGAAATTTTCCTTTAGCTAAGCTCTCCTTCTCAGGGATGGGGTTTGATTTGTTTTCAAATTTGTTGGGTTATAAATGGATCTGTTTGTATGGAATGATTACAATGAAAATTAATAAAATAAAAATATAAAAAAAAAAAAAAAAAAAAAAAAAAAAAAAAAAATTTTTGCTCGTCTTGCAAAACACTCGTAAACCAAGTTACTCGCAAACCGAGGTTCCACTGTATTATATTTAGGAGGTCTATACACGCATAATACTAGGGTCTGAGAAACTCAATGAAGAACAACGGCAAGATACTCAAAGGACTTGAATTTAGCAAAGCTGACATCTTTACACTTTAACCGGCTTGAGTAAATGTTTCTTACCTTGGCAATCCGCATGAGCAAAGCTGTAATTTGGAGGTGCAGATTTTTTATTTAATCTGTAGTCTGTTTTTATAGTTTTAATACATTGTTCATCTATGTGTAATTGTAATTAAATTATTCATATTTTGGCCACACTGCCTAGATATTTTACATGCATTTAGGTTATTTATTAGAGTATTAATGCGGTGTACTTTTGAGAAAGATTTTTTACAGAATTATCATGGCCCAGCAAGCATCAAGAGAGACGAATTACCTTAGAGATGTTTTCGGAGAGGACCCGGGCGCCAAACCTATTAGGTTGCAGACCATCCCACTTGAAGAAACGCGGCCTCTCCCAGAAGAGGTCCCAGTTGTCTACGAACCCGATATTTTGTCCCTCGTAGAAGCCTTTCAGCTAGATGTTTAATGCCAGCAGATAACTGTAATACTTGTTCAATCTTCTAACAAGGTCCTCTCCTTCGTGGCTTTAATTAATGTTGTGAAGTCCACCTTGAGAATCTCCGACTGTCGGTATCTCACGTTATTTACCCCGGCATGTATTACAATGGATCCCTCTGCCCTGTTCTTGTGCCCCTTGAAGACTGCTGGTGCTCTTCTCACAACACCTTGAACACGAGCACCGGGAAAACAAAAGACAAAAGATTTCTGATTAGGGCATGAAATGTTTAGGTCTTGTGAAATCCATCCATCCATCCATCCATTCTCTTCCGCTTATCCGAGGTCGGGTCGCGGGGGCAGCAGCTTGAGCAGAGATGCCCAGACTTCCCTCTCCCCGGCCACTTCTTCTAGCTCTTTCGGAAGAATCCCGAGGCGTTCCCAGGCCAGCCGGGAGACATAGTCCCTCCAGCGTGTCCTGGGTCTTCCCCGGGGCCTCCTCCCGGTTGGACGTGCCCGGAACACCTCCCCAGGGAGGCGTCCAGGAGGCATCCTGATCAGATGCCCGAGCCACCTCATCTGACTCCTCTCGATGCAGAGGAGCAGCGGCTCTACTCTGAGCCCCTCCCGGATGACTGAGCCTTCTCACCCTATCTTTAAGGGAGAGCCCCAGACACCCTGCGGAGGAAACTCATTTCAGCCGCTTGTATTCGCGATCTCGTTCTTTCGGTCACTACCCATAGCTCATGACCATAGGTGAGGGTAGGAACATAGATCGACCGGTAAATTGAGAGCTTTGCCTTATGGCTCAGCTCCTTTTTCACCACGACAGACCGATGCAGAGCCCGCATCACTGCGGACGCCGCACCGATCCGCCTGTCGATCTCGCGCTCCATTCTCCCCTCACTCGTGAACAAGACCCCGAGATACTTGAACTCCTCCACTTGAGGCAGGATCTCGCTCCCAACCCTGAGAGGGCACTCCACCCTTCTCCGGCTGAGGACCATGGTCTCGATTTGGAGGTGCTGATTCCCATCCCAGCCGCTTCACACTCAGCTGCGAACCGATCCAGAGAGAGCTGAAGATCACGGCCTGATGAAGCAAACAGGACAACATCATCTGCAAAAAGCAGTGACCCAATCCTGAGTCCACCAAACCGGACCCCCTCAACACCCTGGCTGCGCCTAGAAATTCTGTCCATAAAAGTTATGAACAGAATCGGTGACAAAGGGCAGCCCTGGCGGAGTCCAACTCTCACTGGAAACGGGGTTCGACTTACTGCCGGCAATGCGGACCAAGCTCTGACACCGGTTGTACAGGGACCGAACCGCCCTTATCAAGGGGTCCGGTACTCCATACTCCCGGAGTACCTCCCACAGGATTCCCCGAGGGACACGGTCGAAGTCCACAAAACACATGTAGACTGGTTGGGCAAACTCCCATGCACCCTCTAGGACCCTGCTAAGGGTGTAGAGCTGGTCCACTGTTCCGCGACCAGGAGGAAAACCACACTGTTCCTCCTGAATCCGAGGCTCGACTATCCAACAGACCCTCCTCTCCAGGACACCCAAATAGACTTTTCCAGGGAGGCTGAGGAGTGTGATCCCTCTGTAGTTGGAACACACCCTCTGGTCCCCCTTCTTAAAGAGGGGGACCACCGCCCAGGTCTGCCAATCCAGAGGCACTGTCCCTGATGTCCATGCGATGCTACAAAGATGTGTCAACCAAGACAGCCCTACAACATCCAGAGCCTTGAGGAACTCCGGGTGTATCTCATCCACCCCCGGGGCCCTGCCACCCAAGGAGTTTTTTGACCACCTCGGTGACCTCAGTCCCAGAGATGGGGGAGCCCACCTCCGAGTCCCATGGCTCTGCTTCCTCATTGGAAGTCATGTTAGTGGGATTGAGGAGGTCTTCGAAGTACTCCCCCCCACCGACCCACAACGTCCCGAGTCGAGGTCAGCAGCGCACCATCCCAACCATATACAGTGTTGACACTGCATTGCTTCCCCCTCCTGAGACGCCGGACCAGAATCTCCTCGAAGCCCGTCCGAAAGTCGTTCTCCATGGCCTCCCCAAACTCCTCCCACGCCCGAGTTTTTGCCTCAGCAACCACCTAAGCTGCATTCCGCTTGGCCTGCCGGTACCTATCAGCTGCCTCCAGAGTCCCACAGGACAAAAGGGTCCTGTAGGACTCCTTCTTCAGCTTGACGGCATCCCTCACTGCCAGTATCCACAACATGTTTGGGCCTACCAGGCCTGACCGGCATCCTCCCCCCACCATCAAAGCCAACTCACCACCAGTTGGTGATCAGTTGACAGCTCCGTCCCTCTCTTCACCCAAGTGTCCAAGACATGTGGCCGCAGGTCAGATGACACAACCACAAAGTCAGTAGAGAGTTGACATTTTGCATGACACATACAAAAATAACAACATAAGCATCCTTATGTCGATCATTGAACTGAGGCCTAGGGTGTCCTGGTGCCAAGTGCACATATGAACACCCCTATGCTTGAACATGGTGTTTGTTATGGACAATCTGTGACGAGCACAGAAGTCCAATAACAAAACACCACTCGGGTTCAGATTGGGGGGGCCATTCCTCCCCAATCACGCCCTTCCAGGTTTCACTGTCATTGCCCACGTGAGCATTGAAGTCTCCCAGCAGTACAAGGGAGTCCCCAGAAGGTATGCCCTCTAGCACCCCCTCCAGGGACTCCAAAAAGGGTGGGTGCTCCGAACTGCTGTTCGGTGCATACGCACAAACAACAGTTAGGACCCGTCCCCCCACCCAAAGGTGGAGGGAGGCTACATTCTTGTCCACCAGGGTAAACCCCAATGAACAGGCTCCAAGTCGGGGGGGGCAATAAGTATACCCACACCTGCTCGGCGCCTCTCACCGGGGGCAACTCCAGAGTGGTACAGAGTCCAGCCCCCTCTCAAGGAGATTGGTTCCAGAGTCCAAACTGTGCGTCGAGGTGAGTCTGACTATATCTAGCCGGAACCTCTCGACCTCGCGCACTAGCTCAGGCTCCTTCCCCCTTCAGAGAGGTGACATTCCATGTCCCAAGATCCAGCTTCTGTAGCCGAGGATTGGACCGCCAAGGTCCCTACCTTCGGCCACCACCCAACTCACACTGCACCCGACCTCCTTGGCCCCTCCCATAGGTGGTGAGCCCATGGGAAGGGGGACCCACGTCGCCTCTTCGGGCTGTGCCCGGCCTAGCCCCATGGGTGCAGGCCCGGCCACCAGGCACTCGCCATCGAGCCCCACCTCAGACCTGGCTCCAGAGGGGGGCCCCGGTGACCCGCGTCCGGGCAAGGGAAAACGCCGTCCAGTTTTCATTCATCATAGAAGGTTTGTTTAACCGCTCTTTGTCTCATCCCTCACCTAGGACCAGTTTGCCTTGGGTGGCCCTACCAGGGGCATAAAGCCCCGGACAACAGAGCTCCTAGGATCATTGGGACACGCAAACCCCTCCACCAGGATAAGATGGCGGTTAAAGGAGGGGTAGTGGTTAAAGTTCCAGTTGAGCAAGATAAGTCTACGTGCCAATAGTAAAGTAAAGGCAATTACAGTTTGTTTGTCCTTCTCCACTTTAAACTCATCTGAAGATGGCGCCGACTGGTGTGGCTGGCCGTCTACTTGTCTCTCTAGTCTATGTTTTAACTTTTTTTTTATATTTTAGTTTATCCCAACGGCCACTGTCTTATGATCGTGAGTCTTTACTAAACATATTTTCTGGCTTGCTTTCCTCTCAATTTTCATCTCCTGGTTGGATTTTTTGTGAACCTCCACCTTTGTTTTTTTCATCTCCTGACTTCTTCACCTGGACGCCAGTGTTCACCTGTATCAGTGAATTGAATGCCCTTCAGAGATGCAAACGCACCCGCCGCCGTCGTGGGAAAAGAGCCGGAATTGCTGTTAAACAACGCCAATTCAAGTCCCAGAGCTTTGATTCCCGATGCCTGCGAGTCGTCTATGACCCATCTTCACCTGCTCAGGACTCCATCACTGGTTCATAGGCGCTGGACACCAGATTTAATTTCTCAATTTCTAGACAGCATCACTTTTCCTCAGCCTGCAATCGAGTAGTAAACACTGCTAATCTTCGCACGCTCACCCGTGCTTATCCTGCAACGAGCTCTTCTACATCTATCAAGGTTGCTCTCTTGAACGTCAGATCAGTGTCTAATAAAACTTTTATTCCTTCTTCATCACTGAGACTTAGATTTTAAATGGTGACTCTTCTTGTTTTACTGACTTGACTCCACAAGGTTACTCATTTTTAAACTCTCCTCGCCTGACTCGTCGTGGGGGGGGGGGGGCATTGCCACTATTTTTAAAAGTATGTTCTGTTGTCGGAGCCTTACAAGGGGTCCGTTTAGCAGCTTTGAACTTCAACTTTTCGAAGTGTGCAGCTCCCCTTCTCTACTGTTTGCCGTGGTTTATAGACCTCCTATAATTAATGATACTTTCATTTCTGAATTCTCTGATCTCTTGGCTAATATCACCCTCTCTCATGATAAAGTATTTATTGTTGGTGATTTCAACATTCACGTTTGTTGTCAATCGAAACCTTTGGTCAACGACTTTTTATCACTATTGAACTCATTTGATTTTATACAGCATATTAATACGCCAACCCACTCTCTCGGTCACACCCTCCATCTCGTTCTTACTCGTGATATTTCAGTGAATAATATTGATTTATGTGATGTTTCTTTTACTGATCATTTTTCTATAATGATAGACCTGAATATTACTGTCGATGTCCCTACTAATAGCTGTCCCCCACGCTGCTTGCGCTTTTTAAATTCTTCTGTTATATCTGATTTTAAAACCATTTTCTTTAGTCTTTATGTGCATGACCAAAATAATGATATCGATGATTCTGTCGTAAAATTTAATTCCTCCTGTAAAACGATTTTAGACTCAATTGCTCTGCCCAAGATACGCAGTAATAAGGGTAGACCTGCTCCCTGGCTTAATGAAAATACACGATCACTGCGCCATGCCTGTCGAACTGCTGAACGGCGTTGGAAAAAAGACGGACTGATTGTCTCTAAACAGATTTTTAGGACTTCTCTTTTCAATTTCCAGGCTGAAGTTAAGATAACGAAACAAAAGTTCTTTGCTGATTTAGTATTCCGTCATTCAAAGAATCCTAGGGTCTTATTTAATTCAATTAATGCGGCCATTCACCCCCACTCTGCGATGGCATCAAATAGCATTGTTCATTCATGTGACCAGTTTCTATCATTCTTTGTCAGCAAAATCGATACTATCCGCCGTGGCATTGTTCAAACGGGCTATGAACTTTCTACTGTTAATCATGACATTGTCTTAGAATCCTTTGATCTAGTCTCACTCTCACAGCTAAAAAGAACTATTGACACCCTTAAACCAGCCCCCAGTCCTCTTGATATTATACCACCACGTCTCTTAGTGGAAGCCTTTGATGTGTTGGGCCCACCCTTATTAGCCATCATCAATGATTCTATTAGTTCGGGGGTTGTGCCCTCATTTTTTAAACATGCTGCAGTCCGTCCCTGTCTTAAAAAGGAAGAATTAGACCCTGGAGTTTTAGCTAATTTTCATCCAATTTCCCAACTGCCATTTCTGGCTAAAATTCTAGAAAGAATTATTTATAATCAATTGGTTGATCACCTTAACTCCAATAATTTATTTCAGATCTACCAATCTGGCTTTAGGCGTTATCATAGTGATAAAACGGCACTCCTGAAAGTGTTCAATGACATCACTCTTATTACTGACTCAGGTGATGTGGCAGTCCTTCTCCTCCTTGACCTGTCTGCTGCCTTTGATACAATTGACCATGAAATATTGCTGATGCGGCTTGAACATCTTGTTGGGCTTAAAGGGGCTGCTCTTAACTGGTTCAGGTCATATCTAACTGGTAGACACTTTTCAGTGATTTTTAATTCCTCTTCTTCATCTACTGCTCCTCTTAAATATGGTGTTCCTCAGGGATCTATTTTGGGTCCTATTTTATTCTCCATATACCTTCACCCTATTGGAGCAATTTTTAGGAAATTTAACATTGCTTTTCACTGCTATGCTGGTGATACTCAGGTTTATATTTGTGTCTGCAACTCTACAACAAATCAACTCCACAACTGTCTGTCTGAATTAAGATCCTGGATGGCTAATAATTTTCTTGATCTAAATCAAAATAAAACGGAGGTGCTTATAGTGGGTCCATCATCTAAAGCCCAAATTGGTCTTGGTCTTCTCTGCTCTTTCTCTGTCTTTTCCAAACCTCAAGTCCGCAATCTTGGTGTTACCTTTGATAGTAACCTCTCTTTTGAGAAACAAGTAAATTCTGTAGTCAAGAGTTGCTTTTTCCAACTTCGTCTATTAGGTAAGATCAAGCCTTTTTTTATCTTCTAGGGATCTTGAGAAAGCTACTCATGCGTTTATTTTTTCTTGCCTCGATTACTGCAACGTGCTGTATGCTGGGATTAACAAATCCTTGATACACAGGTTGGGCGGCACGGTGGCGCAGTGGGTAGCACTGCTGCCTCGCAGTTGGGAGACCTGGGGACCTGGGTTCGCTTCCCGGGTCCTCCCTGCGTGGAGTTTGCATGTTCTCCCCGTGTCTGCGTGGGTTTCCTCCGGGCGCTCCGGTTTCCTCCTACAGTCCAAAGATATGCAGGTTAGGTGGATTGGTGATTCTAAATTGGCCCTAGTGTGTGCTTGGTGTGTGGGTGTGTTTGTGTGTGTCCTGCGGTGGGTTGGCACCCTGCCCAAGATTGGTTCCCTGCCTTGTGCCCTGTGTTGGCTGGGATTGGCTCCAGCAGACCCCCGTGGCCCTGTGTTCGGATTCAGTGGGTTGGAAAATGGATGGATGGATGACTGATACACAGGTTACAGTTGGTCCAAAATGCTGCCGCTCGTTTTCTGGTTGGGGCAAGAAAGTCTGACTCTGTCTCTCCTATTTTGGCTTCTTTACACTGGCTGCCTGTCAGTTTTCGAATTGATTTTAAAATCTTGCTGCTAGTTTTTAAATCTTTACATGGGCTTGCTCCCGCCTATTTATCTGAACTGTGTGTTTTACATCAGCCATCTAGAGGGCTTAGATCTTCTGGTCAGCTGTCTCTGGTTGTCCCTCGTACCAAGTGTAAAACCAAGGGGGACAGGGCTTTTGCAGCTGTTGCACCTCGCCTGTGGAACTCTTTACCTCATCATATAAAGGAGTTGTCTACAAATGAACTGTTTAAAACAAGACTAAAGACTCATTTCTACTCACTTGCATTCCGTGATCTTCAGTAATACTGATGGCTTCCTCTTTGTAATTATATTACATTTCTTCTATTTTTTACGTATATAACATTACTTCTATTTATTATGTATTTTATTTTATGTTCATATATTTTATTTTTATTTGTTTTATGTTAATTTGTTCTATTTTTGTAAAGCACTTTGGTCACAGCTTTACTATGTTGTTTTAAATGTGCTATATAAATAAATTGACATTGACATCTGGAAGTACACCAAACACAGCTGACAATGGATTAGGAGGGATTGTCACACCCAGGCTGTCTGAAAGGCATTTAAAGATTTTGGTCCAAAATTATGTTAATTTGGTGCAGGCCCAAAACATGTGGCCCAGTGAGGCTGGAACTTGACTGCAAAGTTCGCAGGTTGTATCTTGCACTGGAGACATTCTGGATAATTTTAAATGAGACAGATGTGCTGGATAGATTATTTTAAGTTGAATAATTGTATGCTTTCTGCATATGGAGCTCAAGCGAATTCTGTGTATTGCTGCCTTCCGTTCCTTTTCTGCGATGTTGAGTGGGAGATCCTTTTCTCACTGTACTCTCAGATCTTTGAAAGGGAGAGACTTTAAAATGTTTTTGTATATTATAGAAGTGCTGTCTGAGTCCTCAAGGCTGATCAATATTTTTTCCGGAATAGAAGTAGGTGGGAGGTGAGGAAAATTGGGCAGGTTTTTTAGCACATTTTCTAATTTAGAGGTAGCAAAAAAAGTGTGTTGCTGGAAAGTTAAATTTGGTGTGTAATTGCTTGTAGGATGTGAAGACATTGTCTATGTACATATCTCTAAGTGATTTAATCCTGAATGTTTTCCAGACATTAAAAACTGCATACATTTGAGAGGGTGGAAAAAGGAGGTTATCGTGTAGAGGTGCCACAGATAAAAGCTTTTCTATCTTGAAGTACTTCCTACATTGGTTCCATATTTTGAGTAAATGAAGCACAATTGGGTTGTTAGTATATTGGTGATAACTTGTATTTACTGGGGTACAAAGCAAGGAATATAAAGAAGTGCTGCAGGATTTTATCTCTACTGCGGACCAAGCCTGTGTATTTTCATCTATTTGTGTCAATGTCCAGGTTTTTATAGCTTGTATGTTTGTCACACAGTAATAAATTTGAAATTTGGGTAGAGTCATGCCACCTTCTGTCTTAGGTCTTTATAGGGTCGTCCTTTGGATGCGTGGATGTTTAGAATTCCAAATAAATGAGGCTCTGATTTAATCTAACTCCTTAAAAAATTATTTTTTGATGTATATTGGAATGCTTTGAAATAGAATAAAAAGTTTAAGAAGGATATTTATCTTGACAGTGCTGATTCTTCCAGCTAAAGTGAGATGAAGAGTAGACCATCTATGCAGGTCTTGCTTAAGTTTTTCCTTGCAGACAGCAAAATTTTGTTGATGATGAGCTTTATGAGCTTGAGAGTTCACTGGAAAGAGCACACTTTTATTCAAATTAATTCTGAGACCAGAAATATTTTGAAATTCTGTTAGTGCTTGTTAGGACTGCAAGCACAGTATTTTGTGAATCTGATATTTACAGTACCATATCATCTGCATATGGTGAAATTTTCTGTTCAAGTCCTCCTCTGATAACCCCTTTTGCCTCATAAGCATTTGGAAAGTGAACTACCAGTGCTTCAATAGCAATTGCAAAAAGCAGTGGTGACAAGGGGCACAGTACAGACCAAATACTATATGCATAAAATACAGCATAATCTTAAAACAGTCTTAAAAGAGTAAGTCCATGGAATGATGTTAAACAGTAGTACTGGGTAAGCAAGATAACGTTTGATAGTAAACCCTAATATAATAAAAAAAGAGTATGAAGTTAAACAGTCCCCTATGAAAAAAAAAGGAAAAACAATTACACATACATACATACACACATATAACTGTAATTAAAACATAAACAAAAAGTGGCTGAGAAGGGAATAAAATGTATAATTACGGTACCAGTATCATTGCGAGTGGATCAAACAGCAGGTAAGATCTTCTTTGCCATGCCAGGACCCAATGCGACTCACTATCGTATTTTAAAAACTGTCAGGATTAGTTTTCTTAGCTCTTTTTCTGCTTCCTCCGTTGAAGTAAAAAGCATAGAACTTGCCTTGAATGTCCGATTTCAGTTTGGTGGGATACAAGAGGCTGTATCTGATCTCAGCTTTCTGTATGTGCTGTTTAATGTTGTGAAATTAAGCTGTTTAGCAGCTGTTGAGGGTGAGAATTCAGGGAAAATATGAATGTTGTTCAAATATAATCTCTTGTTTCTGTCTGAGAAGTAACATTATATGCAATTTAAATTGTAATTTTTCAAAATGCACAATGAGTGTTCTAGGTTTTGAGGCATTCGTTCCATGTATGCAGTAAGCTGCTGCTATCTCGGTGTCTGATTTGCAGTCCTCTCCAATTATTTTAGAGAATAGCTATGAATTTAACTGGGTTTGGACTTTCAAAGTTTTCAGGGAGACCTTTGATTCTGATATTATTCCTTCTGTATCCATCTTCCAGTGCAGCTTGTCTGTCTCCGAGCACATTGCATTCAAATTTGCTGTTGTTGCTTTTCCGTCAGCAGTAGATGCCAGTTGTTCAGCTATTTCAATACGAGTCGTGAATGTTTGCTTAATGTCTTCAAACACAGAGTGATCTAAGTTTATTCTCAAACTTACTCACATTTTCCTGTATTTTTTCCTCAATTTTTTGAGCATACCTTTAAAAGCTGCCTCAAAGTGATTACTTAAACGTTTTTCCTGGTCTTTAATATCCTGAAGCATCACATAATCTTTGTCACTTCCGGTTGAGAGTATACTGTGCGCGTTTGGCTGCCGCTTCTCACTGGTGTCGTTGCATTTGTTTGTTTTGTCCCGTCGGACTTGACTGCTCTTTTCGAATTTTTTTTTACCAATGGCTCTGGCGATTGCCTAGATCACACCCTGCTTCAGTCCTGCGCGAGCACTCTTCCTTCTCTCCTGTTACTGCCTTCGTGGTGAGTATGAATCTACTCTTGCTTCGTTTGCAGTCGCCAGTCTGCCCGCTGTGCTTTACCCTTTTCTAGCTGGTTATGCAGTGAGATTTGGGTTGGCTAACGTGTGTAGCTGGAGTTAGCATGGTGTTGTGTGGCATTCTGTTTTGCTCTTGGCGGTGTCCACCGCTGTCTGGTTATTCTTAGCTTGTTCTGTTTCTGGTTTGGAGTTGTGCTGTGTGTTGTCATTTCTACTTTTTTGAGAATGCAGCTCATATATTCTCCATATGAACCTAAAAATCTTGACTGTCATCCACGATTGGTCTCCCTGACTTATAGTTTTTGCCAGTTGCTTGGAATTACTTGGCGTCCTCGCTATATTCACCGGTCTAAATGAGACCCCTCGCGGATCTATGGCTCGGACGCATCAATTCCAAGTATATTGACATCTCACCATGTTCACTGGCGTAACACTAGGGTTGTCCGAGGAATAAACATGGGCCGTCTTCGTCTTCTTTAGGAAGTGTCTGCGCTCTACTCTCCCAGATGTTCCAACTTTAGGCTCGGCCTTTTGAATACTCACTCCATCACTAACAAGACCTCACTGATTAATGACCTCATCTCCCAGAAGCAAGTGGACATATTTCTTCTTACAGAAACTTGGCAACAACCTGGTGACTATTTACATTTAAACTTGCTGTCTCCCCCAGGCTATAGCCACATATCTAAACCCAGGTTAACAGGAAAAGGGGGTGGCCTGGCTGTGGTTTATAGATCTACCTTGACAATGAAGGAACTCTCCTTTTTTGAAGTCACATCTTTTGAATATATTACTGTTAAAATGGTTTCCTCCCCTCCTGTACTGCTGTTGTTAGTTTATTGCCCTCCCAAATCTGTGGTGAACTTTCTGTCTGAATTTAATGAACTTCTCATTGTAATCTCATCTCTGTGCCCTGCTGTAATTTTACTTAGTGATTTTAATATTCATGTTGATATCAACTGCTCTCTTACAGCTGAATTTATTTCAACTTTGGATTGTTTTGACTTGACACAGCATGTGGATTTCCCCACTCATATTCAGGGTCATATTCTTCACTTGCTTTGTTCAAATGGCTTGAATAATGTCTCTGTCTCAGGTTCACTCTCTGGTATTTCTGATCATAAGATTACTGAATGAAACTTTAGTATTATTACCACTAAATCTGTCAAGAAAACGTCTGTCTCCTATCACAGCAGTTGGTCTGTTAATTCTGATTTGTTTGCTGCTTCCCTTCTGTCTTCAGCTCTTTCTGAATTGCATAGTCTTTCTTCTCCTGAAAGACTATTCTTTATAACAGATGTGTTTCCCAACTCTTAGATAACTTTGCTCCCTTAAGGACTAGGCAGGTACCAGCCTCCCGCTCCTGTTCCTGGTACACCAATGAGCTCAGAGCTATGAAAGCCACTAGCCGGCGTCTTGAACGGCTTTATAAGAAAACGGGCCTCATAGTTCATTCACAGCTTTACACTGAGCACATACTTAAATATAGGAATGCCCTTAACACTGCTCACTCCAACTATTATTCCTTTCTCATAAATGGTGCTCAGTCTAGGGCTAGAACTCTTTTTAGAACTGTTAATAAACTCCTCAAACCCCCTCCTATAGCATGTCCCAATACAGCTGAACAGTGTCAGGCTTTCTTACTTTTCTTTAATACCAAAATTGATCAAATCTATCACAGTTTCCCCTCCACACCACAATCACTCACTCATTCTGATCTGCCATCTCCATCATCAAGACTTGCTTGTTTCTCGCCTGTTGACTCTCTTGCTAGCTCTGAACTTATTAATAAGTCTAATGCCTCCTCCTGTCTGCTTAATCCTGCCCCCACTTCTCTACTTAAGATATGCTCATCCATAATTAGTATTTCTATTGCCTCATTGGTAAATGCATGTTTCATTTCAGGTTCTGTCCCTACTGACCACAAAACTGCTGCAGTTGCCCCAATCCTTAAAAAACCTGACCTGGATCCTTCTTCTCTCTCCAGTTACAGGCCTATCTCTAATCTCCCTTTTTTGGCTAAGGTAATGGAACGCGTATTTGCTACACAACTCCATGCTTTTCTTGTAGATAATACATTCTATGAGCCTTTTCAGTCTGGCTTTTGTACACAGCACAACACTGAGACAGCTCTTCTCCGTGTAGTCAGTGATCTTCTCCAGTCTGCAGATTGCGGTTCCCTTAATATTCTCTTCCTTCTTGACTTAAGTGCAGCATTTGACACTGTTAACCATGAAATCCATCTGTCACTTCTCTCTGCTGTAGGCATCTCTGGCTTAGCCCTTCAATGGCTCACATCTTATCTTTCTAATAGGCAACAGTTTGTCACACTCGGCCGATATAAATCCTTCACCTCACCTGTGTCGCATGGTGTCACTTAGGGTTCAGTCCTTGGGCCATTACTTTTTCTACTTTATATCCTTCTTTTGGGTCAGATTATTCACAGACATGGCCTTAACTTCTACTGTTATGCAGACGATATATAGTTATCTTAGTACAGACTCCCCTACAGATTCACCTCCCAGCACACTTACGGAATGCATCACTGATCTTAAGCTATGGATGGAAAATAACTTTCTCAAACTTAATGCCAATAAAACTGAAGTGTTAGTGGTAGGTCCAAAATCCCAACTTTCTAAGGCATTCAGTTTCTCTATTTCTGTTGATGGTCCACTTGTCAAACCTGCTCCTGTTGTCAGAAATCTTGTTGTTTTGCTTGATTCATCACTTAACTTTGAGTTACACATTAGGTCTCTTTCCAAAATTTCATTCTATCATCTCCGTAACATTGCCCGCCTCCGTCCATTTCTGTCCTTGTCTGATGCTCAAACTCTGGTTCATTGTTTCATAATGTCTCATATTGATTACTATAATTCCCTCTTCATTGGCCTCCCTGCAAAATCTATACAGAAGTTACAGTATATTCAAAACTCCGCAGCTAGAGTCCTCACCCACACAAAGCGTTTTGCTCACATCTCCCCTGTTCTCTCCCAGCTTCACTGGTTACCGGTTCCATCAAGGATTAAATTCAAGATTCTGCTTCTCACCTTCAAAGCCCTACATGACCTTGCCCCCCTCTACCTCACTCAGCTACTAGCTCCTTACACTCCTTGTCGCTCTCTCAGGTCCTCAAGCAGTAATCTCCTTACTGTCCCACACACCAGACTCTCCACCTTGGGAGGCAGGTCCTTCAGTGCTATAGCACCTCAAGTCTGGAACTCTCTTCCTCAGTCTCTCTGCAATTGCTCCTGTTTCTGCACCTTCAAATCACAATTGAAAACTTTCCTCTTGTAGGAACTTTTGTCATCTGTGTAATTTTTTTTTTACTCTGTATGTAAAGCAAACTTGGGTTTGTGAAAGGCGCTCAATAAATGTAACCTATTATTTTTATTATTATTATTATTAGCTTCTCGTTTGGCTTGTGTATGTCTTTTATTTCTTTCTTTATATCATTTATATCCTTCTTTATATTATTTTTGAGTTCCTTTATGTCTTGAGCGGTGGCCATTGCTGCGATCATTGCTTTCAGCTTGGAAAGATCGTTTTAGTCTTCTCCGTGCTCCGCGGATGAAGTAGCCAGCCCAGTTAGAGTTGGTGCTGCTGGCTCATGAGGAATAGCTGATAACGCGGACGTTAAGGCCATTTTCAGTTTCAATGAGCCTTCTGGAATCAACAAGTTCTCCTGGCCTGACTCACTTGCCCATTCGCTCCCACTTTCCCTCTTGGCTGGACACGATGCAGCAGAATCAGGTCCCGGGAAGTCTGTGCTTTCTGCTATCTGTTCCAGATCAGTCTCTGGCAGACCGTATCTTGAGCTTGAACTTGATGCCTATTTAGGCTTGGATGAAGCATTAGCTGTCTTGTCCATTTCTTTCTGAGCCTTTTTTCTGTCACTCATGCTTATATATGCTTGCAAATACTGTAATTGAACCCCCTTGGGTTGAGTAAATACAAGATGTTAAAAAATAGTGGAAAATATAATACCGGTGCTAACAGAATTCCACCTCAGACGTCCATCTCCCATAACAGACAAGACCAACTCACTGTGTCTCAATTTCTTAACTACTTGTCATTTGGCTACAACTTCAGATGCCAGGTGTCTGAGTCTGTACAAGGGTGCAATTACATGGGGCATCACAATTCCTTTTTACATCTTACCTCAAATAAAGATTTGTTAGTCAGGGTGAAACTTCTCAAAGCTCTTTTGTTTTTTTCTCTGTTTATGAGACCTGAGATCCTGCTTCCAACCAAGTATTTTAAGCATTGAAAGGCCATAGTTCTCCAGGCACTGGTAATGCTGCAGGCCACTCACTGCAAGATTCAGAGTTTCTGTCTGTTATTAAATTACAAAACATATCTTAACCTTGAACTCTTTTCTGTGGAGTGCTGCCATCTCCCTTTTATTACAGTGTAACTGTACTAACTGGTGCCAACATGGCAGTTCTCCTTTCTGCATAACACAGAGCCAAAAAAGATAGAGGTAGCCTTTTTTGAGAATCCCTTGATTGTGTGTCATTCCCAGCCACCAAGATGTCAGTTTTTCTGTACAGATACGTATAGTCTTTGTAGAAAATAAGATCTACAGTAATGTCTGAATATACAGTATATAGTCTTTACAGAAGGATTCCAGAAAATCAGCAATGTCAATGAGTATGCCCTGGACAGCATTGATTTAGCAATCAATATTGTTCATGAAAGGCTTTCGCTGATGATTAGATGAAATGGTCAAATATCTGATGTCATTTATAGTCATTGATGTTTCTTCTTCTAACGTCACTATCAGATGTAGCATATTTATTTTACAGTTCCATATGGGATTTTTCCAGCATGTCTTCCTTTCCCAAGATGTAAAATAATTTCGCAATTCTTTGTCCCAGGTACAGTATATCTTTTTGTTTGCAGGTTATAAAGTAATCCATACAACCCATCCATTCCTTGTGGGGTTCTGCAGGGTTTTCTAACTTGTACCACTTCTCTTTTTAATATACATGTTACCTTTAGCCTGCATTGCTAACAAGAATGGTTTCTCCTTTCAATGCTATGCCGATGATACTCAAATCTGTTTGCCACTAATATCAAAGCAGAGTGAGACAATACAAACCCTCCATGTGTACTGGAATGATATTAAAACCTGGATGGCAATACATTTCTTAAACTAAATGATAATAAAGCTAAGATTGTGGTGTTCAAAACCTCAGACACTTTGAGTGTCTCTGATGTTGCTCTTGGACCCCTTGCCATATATCATAAAGCTTCAGTTAGGAACCTATGCATAATTTTTGACAGCTCATTTAAACTCGACAAACAGATACATTCTGTGGTTAAAGGTAGCTTTTTCCAGCTGAGCTAGGATTAAGGCTTTTATTTCTTTTAGTGATATTGAAAAGACCATCCATGCTTTTATAACATCTCGTTTGGACTATCCTGTGTACATAAGAGGTAATCAGGCATTGTTACGATGCCCACAACTGGTCTAGAACACTGCTGGTTGCTTAATGACTGACTCTCATAAGCATGATCATATTTTACTAATACCGACCTCACTTCATTGGTTTTCGATTCATTTCAGAATTCTTTTAAAAATTCTATTAATTGTTTTAAAATGTTTGAAAGAAACTGTCCCATCTTACCTGCTGAAACCTCTTCACTTACTGTATATGTGCCAATGAGAGCTCTGCAGTCTACTAACCAGATGGTCTTAGTTGTGCTGAGGTTGAGGTTGAAGCAAAGGGGGATCAAGATTTTGCATATTTTGCTAAGCATATTTGCCCCATTACTGTAGAACCGGTTAACAGTTATTAAATGAAATTTAAACTTCATTTACCCCTTGGGTCTAGAGTTCTCAAGCAACATTATATACCACCACTTCCTCAAACCTGGCATATCATTCTAAAGAGTATTAAGTAGAATCTATTTGTTAAAAGGAGTTTAATGTTACAAAAATATTTATGCAAACCATTACAAACATACATTTAAAATATGTGAATTTTGAAAGGTCGGTATTTCTGGAACGGAACATCACAACTACAATGGGACATTATGTCAAAAGTAAAAAATAATTAAAATAAACATAACTCAACACAAATAGCCAATACAAATTGTAGAAGGTGCCAAAAATGGGAACCAAGAACCAGATATAATCCTCCCTCCACAAATGCTATAATGAAAGAAGAGAGGACTAAAATTGAGACACACCTCATTAAAATTGAAGGGGGCCTTGAGGGAAAAATACAGAGAAACAACAAAATGGTCATTTGGAAACCTGGACACAACTTTAATTACAGACATACACAAAAATATACTTATAATATGAAATGGTCAACATGAAAATTTCAGAGTCATGGCTATTCATCTGACTTGGAAGGTCCTAATACAAGGAGTAAAAAATTAATAAATAAAAAAAACATTAAATACTGATATAGAGTAATCTGTTGACAATGACTTTTAAACAAAAACATCAATGGAAATGGCCACTTGTGACACACCCTGTTTTGCATCTGTAGATAGTAAAACCTACCAAAAAAATGGAAAATGCAGGATTAATTCAGCTTTTGACATTTTGTTAGATTTTTGAATTAGAACTTTTCAAATAATCAGTATTCATCGCAAGTAAAGTAGCCTAATGTCATTTTTTGAATAAAACACACATGCATAATAAAACACTGATGGCATACTTACCTGCATTCTTTGCAATGTGGGGTTCACGGCACTGTAGGTGAGACAGCAGGATGCTGTGATTTCTCTGCTTTTTGCAAAGAGGACACTTGAACTAATTTTGATATTTAATCAATGTTGGTTTTATATTCTCTGCATATATGGAGAAAAGTGACTGTGGAAATCAAGACAAAAATAATATGTAACACTAATTTGTCAGAAAGCGCTATCATGCTTTTATAAATATATAGCTAATTTAACTCGCCCACTACATGAAAATCAAGTTAAATAAGACATCTAACAAACGTTAATAATGAAGATAAACATAAATATTTCTTATTGTACACTAACATTGCAGATATGCAATAAAATCACATAAATAAGTTAAAAAGCTAATATAGTTGAAATAATACAAGAAGGGAAAATTAATTCATTACAACAACAACAACAACATGTATTTATATAGCACATTTTCATACAAAAAGTAGCTCAAAGTGCTTTACATAATGAAGAAAAGAAAAATAAAGGACAAAATACAAAATTAAAATAAGACAACATTAGTTAACATAGAAAAGGAGTAAGGTCCGATGGCAAGGGTGGACAGAAAAAACAAAAAAAAAACTCCAGAAGGCTGGAGAAAAAAATAAAATCTGTAGGTGTTCCAGGCCACAAGACTGCCCAGTCCCCTCTGGGTATTCTACCTAACATAAATGAAATAGTCCTCTTTGTAGTTAGGGTTCTCACGGAGTCACTTGATGCTTATGGTCATACAGACTTCTGGCTTTTAATCCATCCATTAAAATAATATAATGTTAAATAATATAATAGTAATGATAAACACAAAATTCTTGGCTTCGTAGAGTATGCTTTATAAAATCATACATCTCATTAGTTTTATTTAATGGCTTTAAAGTTTCTTTAAATATACTGAGCAATTTTTCCATGTCAGAAAATGTTTTCGGCTCCTTTTCTTTTTCGACATGGAAAAACTGTTCAGCTTCTTTTCTACTTCTATTTCTATGGACTGTGGAAGGCCGGGGGCGTTGAAGGCTGAGTCTTCAGCCTGTAGCGGAACCCTTCTTGTTAATCATCATGATAGGGTTGATAGTTAGAGAATTTTTGTTCTGAACACTTGTCTTAAAATCTTTTATTCTGGAACTAACACTTCAGGACTGCTTGTAAGATGCAGAGTACAATACCAATCTTTGTTTTATCAAATATAGATATGTTTGAGACTTTAAAGTTTCATATCAGCTTACTGCTGACATTTGTAGGTTTTGGTAGCTCCAACTGAACTGGTATCTTTTATCGGGGTACACAGTTCTGACACATGAACCTTCCCACCCGATGTGTAAACGCTCTGGACTATTCTGTCTGTTTAGAACTGGAAGGCATACATGCCTTCCACACAAGCCCTGTCAAGTCCCAAGGAGGATTCTGGTATTTGTAGTCTGGGTAGTCATCGTGAACACCAGACTGGTCTGGCAGCATCAATTAAGTGCCAAAAAAAACAGACATTGTTCCCAGCTCACTTTACTGTCTGTGAGAAAAGAGAGTGCATTAGTCACTTGTACATTTCTCTTGCCTTTATCTGTAAAGTGGGGTTTAGAGATTCACAGTTCTATATCTGGGTCATCATCTTGCTTTTACTAGGGTTTCTTAAGATCCATCACATGACTGATTGCCACTGTGCGTTGCTTTTGTAAGTAAAAAACTGTTACTAAATGGGGAGGGCTATGTTGGCACCCCAAACTGCATTTGGTTTACAGACTCTTCTTCCGTCGACCACTACAGATTTTACTTTTTTATTTTCCTTTACTTACAAAATGCTATCTTACTTGCTTCTTCCAGAAGGCAATACCGACTTTAAATTCTATTTCAAATCAGAGAAACAGTGTCCTTAAAGGATTTTCTTCTTCTTTCGGCTACTCCCTTTATGGGTTGCCACAGCGGATCATCTTTTTCCATATCTTCCTGTCCTCTGCATCTTGCTGTATTACACACATAACCTGTATGTCCTCTGTCACCACATCCATAAACCTTCTCTTAGGCCTTCCTCTTTTCCTCTTACCTGGCAGCTCTATCCTTAATATCCTTCTCCCAATATACCCAGCATCTCTCCTCTGCACATGTCCAAACCAACTCAATCTTGCCTCTCTGACTTTGTCTCCCAATCGTCCAACCTGATCCGACCCTCTAATGTCCTCATTTCTAATCCTGTCCATCCTCGTCACACCCAATGCAAATCCAAACATTTTAACTCTGCCACCTCCAGCTCTGTCTCCTGTTTTCTGGTCAGTCATATCCTCTACAACTCTTACGTACTTCTCTGCCGCTCCCGACTACCTCATACAATACCACAACTCCTCTCGAGACACCCTGTCATATACTTTCTCCAGGTCCACAAAGATGCAATGCAACTCCTTCTGGCCTTCTCTATACTCCTCCATCAACACCCTCAGAGCAAACATCGCATCTGTGCTACTTTTTCTTGGCATGAAACCATACTGCTGCTTACTAATCATCACCTCCCTTCTTAACTTAGCTTCCACTACTATTTCCCATAACTAGGTAGGTAAAAAATGGAAGAAACCTTGGGAAAGGCAGTTCAAAGAGAGATCCCTTTCCAGGTAGGTTGGGCGTGCAGTGGGTGTCAAAAGAAGGGGGTCAATACAATACAATACAATACAATACACAGAACAGAACAAATCCTCAATAAAAAATTTAAAATTTTATAGAAGTACGGAGCAGAATTATAACAGTAGATGATATCACATAATAAGATTTGGATAATTTTAGACTCCTGGAGACCTCATCCATCAAGCTGCCTCCCCCATTTGGCCATTCCACGGCTGAAACAGTGTTGGGCCAGCCATTCCGATGAAAGGACTCCTCTTTCTCACGATTCCTGCGATCCTCCATCAGGGATGACTTTACCTTAGACAGGCAAAACAACTTGGCAGGTGGGCCGTGGCACCAAGTGCCACATTTGAGTACCTAGAAGAGAAACAGAATAGGTGAGGGTTAGTATCTAATTCTAACTATCATGTTACTTATGTTTTAGTGCTAATGACTAACAACAGAGATGCAATATGTACAGTTAATCAGCAGCTCTAGTCAGGATATGCTAAACTGAAGTAGTGAGTCTTCAGCCGGGATTTAAAAGCTGAGACAGAAGGGAAATCTCTTATAGTAGCAGGCAGACCATTCCACAGTTTAGGGGCCCTGTAACTAAAAGCTCGACCTCCCATTGTTATTTTATTAATCCTTGGAACCATAAGCAGACCAGCATCTTGAGATCTTAATGTGCGCTCTAGTTTGTAAGTCATGATAAGTTCAGACAAGTAAGCTGGACCTCGGCCATTTAATACTTTATATGTTAAAAGAAGGATTTTGAAATCTGCCCTAAACTTAACCAGGAGCCAGTGTAAGGATTTAAGAACTTAGTTATGTGTTCGTATTTTCTTGTTCTTGTAATAATTCTTGCATCCGCATTTTGTATTAACTGTATTAACAGTTTGAACATCCAGTGAACACAGCATTGCAGTAGTCAATCCTACTAGAGATAAATGCATGAATTAATTTCTCAGAATCCTGTTTATTTAGAAAGCGCCTTAATTTCCTAACATTTTTAAGATGGAAGAAACATATTTTGGACAACTTTGTAATATGCTCTTTAAATGACATGCTCGAGTCAAAGATAACTCCTAGATTGCGTGCTGATTCAGTAAAATTAATTGGAATTCCAACTGAGTTAAATGATGACAAAATATTGTTATGATCAGTGTCATTCCCTCCAACAATTAACATCTCTGTTTTATCTGTAATTAAAGACAAGTAGTTCTCATTCATCCACTCCTTTAATTCGCTAGCACAACTAATTAAAGACAACATCGGAGAAACTTCATCTGATTTAAATGAACAGTATAACTGGGTGTCATCTGCATATGAGTGAAAATTAACATTATGTTTCCTAATGATAGATCCCAGTGGAAGCATGTAAAGTGAAAACAGTCAAGGTTCCAGTACGGAGCCCTGCGGGACACCATATTGAACTTCTGTGTATAATGATGGAGTACTGTCAGCACATTTCTGTACATATTGGAATCAATTTGATAAATAAGAACTAAACCAAGCGAGCACGGTGCCTGTAAGCCCAACATCATTTTCTAGCCTGTGTAGTAAAATAGAATGGTTGATAGTGTCAAATACTGCACTTAAGTCTAACAACATAATTACAGTGGAGTTTCCTTCATCAGAGGATATCATAATGTCGTTTACAACCCACGTTAGTGCCGTTTCTGTACTATGACCAGTGCGAAAACCAGACTGGAATTTCTCAAATAAATTGTAATGCGTAAGGTGTGACTGAAGCTGATTGGCGACTACTTTTTCGAGTATTTTAGAGAGAAACGGTAGATTTGAAATAGGCCTATAATTATTTAGTATGTGTGGGTCTAGGTCTGACTTTTTAAGTAATGGTTTAATGACTGACACTTTTAGTGTATCAGGTACTGTGCCATGCAATAATGAACTACTGATAATGTTTAGAATAGGTGCTGCAAGAGCATTCATTGCATTTTTTACTAGTTTTGTTGACACTGGATTTAGGGAACAAGAAGTGGGCTTCATTTAGAAATTAAAGTTAAGACTTCCTGCTCAGTTACAGGATTAAAATTAGTAAAATGCTGAATGCAATGTGAGACAGGGTCTGCTAAGCCAGTATTTGGTTTGTAGTGTGATGCAGAGATCTGGGATCTTATATTTTTAATTTTCTCATTGAAGAAGTTCATAAAGTCTGTACTGCTAATATCTGTTGGTATTTTGCACTGTTGATCTGAACTCCCATTTGTTAATTTAGCAACTGTTCTAAACAGTACCTGAGGGTTTTTATTATTGTTATCTATTAATTTAGAATAGTATTCTGAGCGAGCTTTAAAGAGGGCTTTTTTATATTTATTAACACTCTCTGTCCATGCAATTTGAAAGACATGTAGCTTTGTTGCTCTCCATCTGCGCTCCAGTTTTCGGCACTCTTAATTTAAGAGCTCGAGTGTTTTCATTAAACCAGGGAGAGCTTCTATGTGTGCTTTGATCACTTTTGTTTTAAGGGGAGCCACTGTGTCCAGAGCATCTCTCAAGGTCACATTATAATGTGATGTTAGCTGGTCTAAATTGTTTTCCACGTTTACATTTGATGTTAACTGATCTGAATGGTTTTCCGCAGTTACACTCGACTTACTAAAAGTATCTATAAATTTTGAAGCAGACTTACAATCTAGATGTCACACTGTCTTTGTTTTAATCTGGGAGTGTGTTGACAAGGACAGGACTAATTCAAATGTAATTAAGTAGTGATCAGAAATAACTTCATTTAATGGAGTGATATTTAAATTTTGAATTTCAACTTTGTAAGTTATAATTAAATCTAATGTGTGGTTATGATTATGAGTTGGACCTTTGACAATCTGACAAAATCCTACTGAATTTAACAAATAAGTAAAACATTTGCTAAAACTGTCAGTTTCCACATCAATGTGTACATTAAAATCCCCCATCAGTACTACATGATCATAATTTATAGCCAAATCAGATAGAAGGTTGCTAAATTCAGTCATGAACAATGAATATGGCCCTGGTGGTCTGTAGACTAGCACTATAATTGTGTTGGAATCTGTTTTAATATTTAAAATGAATGCCTCAAAGGATGTAAAATTGCCTAAATTTTTAGAAGTGATTTGCATTTTGTTACAATGAATTATTCCAAGGCCTCCTCCTCGACCAAAATCTCTAGACTTATGAAGGAACGAGTAGCCATCTGGTGACGCCTCAGCTAGGGGAACAGTGTCACATTTACTAAGCTAGGTTTCAGTGTGAAGACACAGATCAGATTTTGTACTTAATATAATATCATTTACCAAAACAGCTTTAGGTGCCAAGAGAGCGAATGTTAAATAAGCAGCATTTAAAACTGCATGGTTCTTTCTGAACTGCTGATATATTTTTTGTTTTCATTTGAAATAAATTTCTATTACAGATGCCCCTGGTGGAGGGTCTGGTTTTATCCCTTAGTCTAATTATACACCTTATTTTTTGGTTATCAATTAATTTAAGGTTTGTATCAAAACTAAATTTACTGGATGCCCCATGACAATGATTATGGGTAACAGCTTCAGGAAAGTAACAGGTGGGATAAACAACAGCCTGTGATTTAAGATCACATGACTGTGGCCTGGATGGTGCTCTAATCAGTCAACCAGGCAGTTTTGCTGCCATATTTTGGGATAATACATAAGATCCCCTCCAGTTAGGATGAAGACCATCTCTTCTGAAAAATCCAGGCCTTTCCCAAAAATCATCCCATTTGTTCACAAACGCTATGCTTTTGTTTGCGCACCAGGTTTCTAGCCAGCAGTGAAGGGAATGCAATCTGCTATAAATCACATCCCCTCTATATAATCTTGGTAAGGGGCCAGATACAACTAAATTCCGACATTTTCTTTTGGCTTTGATGCCTCTTTAATACCTCAGATTGCTGTGAATAAATATCATTAGTGCCGACATGCAGCAATATACTTCATCGTCGGCGACACGGTCCAATGCGGCCTCTATGCCAGAAATCTTGGCCCCTGTGAGTCACTTAACATTAAATGTTGGTTTAACACAGTTTGGAATTCTAACATTCCGCACTATAGAATCGCCAATTATGAGCACTTTCTTATTCTCAATTTCCACTATTTCCAGCTTCATAATCATTACTTTGTCTGACACTCTTTTCACCTCCAAAACACTCTTGGCAAAGTGTTCCTTAAGAATAACTCCTACCCCATTTCTTCTCCCATCCACAATATGATAGAACAATTTGAATCCACCTCCAATCCACCTGGCCATACTCCTCTTCTATTTAGTCTCTTGCACGCACAATATATCAACCTTCCTTCTCTCCATCATATCTGCTAACTCTCTCCCCTTACCAGTCATACTTCCAACATTCAACGTTCCTACCCTCTTTACCTTTCTCCTCTCCTCCTGCCTCCAGACACGTCTCCCCCTTCTTCGGCCAACAGTAGCCCAATTTATGCCAGCTCCCTATTGGCTAACAGTACTGGTGGCGGTCGTTGTTAACTCTG
This sequence comes from Erpetoichthys calabaricus, assembly GCF_900747795.2. Lineage (NCBI taxonomy): Eukaryota > Metazoa > Chordata > Cladistia > Polypteriformes > Polypteridae > Erpetoichthys > Erpetoichthys calabaricus. The sequence continues at coordinate 135,643,116 of NC_041405.2, forward strand.
GGCTCGACTGATCCGGTATGGAAATTTGTATTGTTATCCGCATATTGATTTGGCAAAATTCTACATCGGATGCCCTTCCTGACGTAACCCTCCTCATTTATCCGGGATTGGGACCGGCACAAAGAAACACACTGGTTTGTGCATCCCCTGTGGCTGGGTTAGACAGAAGTGTAAATACTTTTAAAAAATAAACACACAAAAAGCTCCTAAACCAGACAGTATCCCAGGATGTGCTCTCAAAGCATGCATCCACAAACTTGTTTAAAGAGGACCACCATCATCCCAGTCCCAAAGAAACTAAATGTGAGCTTTCTTCATGACCATCGCCCAGTTGCAATCACCTCCATTGTCATGTGTGATTTGAGTATATGCTTAAAGATCACATTACATACATACTGCCCTCTACAATTTATCCACTCCACAGATGATGCAATAGCATTTATACTGCATACTGTCCTCTCCCATCTTGACTAGAAAAACACATATGTGCGGATGCTGTTCATCGATTACAGCTCTGTTTTTGACATAATTCCATCCAGGTTGGTTATGAAGCTACATGATCTGTACATCAGTGCATCCCTGTGAAACTGGATCCTGGACTTTCTGACAGGCAGACCACAAGTGGTAAGGATTGGCAATGCCACCTCCTCCAAACTGACACTCAACACTGGTGTGCCCCCAGGGATATGTGCTCAGCCCCATTTTGTATACACTATTCACCCATGACTGCACAGCCACACAAACCTCCTGTATTATCATTAAATTTGCATATGACGCAACTATTATAGGGTGCATATCAGATGGAAATGAGTCTGCCTATAGAGCAGAGGTGAGAGCCCTGACATCATGATATTAGGACAACAACATGCTTCTCAACGTCAGCAAGACTAAGGAGCTCATTGGGGACTATAAGAGATTTCGGGGTGGTCGACATGCCCCATTCACATTGAAGGAACAGAGATAGAGTGAGTCAGTTGTTTCAGATTTCTGTGGATCAATATCAGTGAGGATTTAAGCTGGTTGCAAAATATAGATGTGATCCTAAAAGCAGCAAGGCAGTGGCTCTTCTTTCTACGGCGGCTGAGGAGGTTTGGCATGGACTCCAGAATTCTCACCAATTTCTATTGATGTACCAATGAGAGTGTTCTATCTGGTCATATTACAAATGGGTATGGCAGCTGTAATGCTCTGGACCACAAAGTGTTACAGAGGTTGGTCAGATTGGCAGAACGCATCACCCAGCCAGAACTGCCAAACATTCAAGACCTCTACAGGCAGTGCTGTAGGAGGAAGACACAGCGGATACTCTCTGATCCCAGCCACAGATTCGTTACGCTCCTGCAAATTTGGCAAGCTGTACGGGTGCATCAAGACCTGCACAAGCAGGTTCTGGGACAGTTTCCTGCAAGCCATTAGGCTTCTGAACTGCTGAATAATGATCTCTTTGACAACAACATTATTTTTACTTCTTTATTAATGTTAAGTGTTATTTTACTGTGCAATTTGAGGGAGCTCTGAGTCCAGGAATTTCTTTACTGGTACCGGTAATGTTCCACTGTTATCTGTATATGACAATAAACTTGAAACTGGTTTATCACCAAGCACTTTGCATTTGGATATTACAGCAGTTACTTTTATGTCAGCAGCGCATGTTTTGTTCAACTTCTTCAGTATGAGTCATAAACGTTAGCATAACTTCTTCAAGCTGAGCACCAACTACTGTAATTTTATTTTCAAACTTATTCGTATTTTACTGTATTTTTTCATCAATTCTTGCTAAATGTCTTAAATGCTTGCAGCAAAGTTATTACTTAAACGTACCTCCTGGTTTTTTATATCCTGAAGCAGCTTGTCTATTCTGTTGTTAATTTTGTCATTTCTCTTGTGTATATCCTTCTTTACAGTCTTATGAAACACTTTGGGAACCCCTCTTAATTCTTTGGATTTTTATTTATCATTGGCTGAGCTTTCAAAGTAGCAACTTCCTTTTAATATATGACATGCCTTATGGAAGCAGTAGTATTTCAGCAGTGACATTAAGTTTATTAGATTAAATGAAAATATGCAATATACATCATAACAAAATTAGACAGGTGCATACATTTTGGCACCCCAACAGAGACATTACATCAATACTTAGTTGAGTTTCTTTTTGCAAATATAATAGCCTCTAGACGCTGTCCTCCTATAGCCTTTGATGAGTGTCTGGATTCTGAATAGAGGTATTGTTGACCATTCTTCCATAGAAAATCTCTCCAGTTCAGTTAAATTTGATGGCTGCCAAGCATGGACAGCCTGCTTCAAATCATCTCATAGATTTTCAATGATATTCAAGTCAGGGGATTGTGACAGCCATTCCAGAACATTGTACTTCTTCCTCTGCATGAATGCCTTTGTAGATTTCGAACTGTGTTTTGGGTCATTGTCTTGTTGGAATATCCAACCCCTGCGTAAATTTGTGACTGATGCTTGAACATTATCGTGAGGAATTTGTTGATATTGGGTTGAATTCATCCGACCCTCAATTTTAACAAGGGCCCCAGTCCCTGAACTAGCCACACAGCCCCACAGCATGATGAAACCCCCACCAAATTTGACAGTAGATAGAAGGTGTTTTTCTTGGAATGTGGTGTTCTTCTTCCGTCATGCAGAGCACTTTTTGTTATGACCAAATAACTCAATTTTTGTCTCATCAATCCAAAGCACTTTGTTCCAAAATGAATCTGGCTTGTCTAAATGAGCATTTGGATACAACAAGCGACTCTGTGGTGTGAGTGCAGAAAGGGCTTCTTTCTCATCACCCTGTCATACAGATGTTCTTTGTGCAAATTGCGCTGAATTGTAGAACGATGTACAGATAGATTGACTGTGTGGTCTATGGCCGGCTTGTCATCCCGGCCAATACCCCCAGGCCACCAGGTGGAGCCCTGCCTGCAACATAGAGGTATCATGATATCAGGTATCATAGAGGCAACATAGAGGCATCATGGACAGTGGAGTTTTCCTTTACAGCCCTGCTGGATACCATGGGGTCAGCTAGAAGGCGCTGCAGGGAGAAGCAACGACTATTTGCCCTACGCCCTGGAAGTACGTCCGAGTCACATGGACAAGAGGAATGACATACTTCTGGAATGAAGAAGAGGACTTTTTATCTGACCCGGAAGTGATAGAAAGTCAAATGGACTGAGGGACAGAAACACTTCTGGGTCAGGGACTATAAAAGGATGAAGGGAGATCCCAGGTGTTGAGCTGAGCTGGGTGGAAGGGTGGCAACGCGTCTGGGAGTAGAGGATTGGTTATTGATTATTGGTTATTGTATTGTGTTATTATTTATGAGTATTGTGGAGTGGAGGGTGCTTGGTGCACATTATTAATATAATAAATTCAATTATTGAACTTTTACCTGGTGTCTGGCGTGGTGTCTGGGGTTCAAGGGAGCGAGATTGCCCCTATCTGTCACAATAGATAGATAGATAGATAGATAGATAGATACTTTATTAATCCCAAGGGGAAATTCACATACTCCAGCAGCAGTATACTGATAAAGAAAATATTAAAGAGTGATAACAATGCAGGTATACAGACTGACAATAATTTTGTATAATGTTAACGTTTACCCCCCCGGATGGAATTGAAGAGTCGCATAGTGTGGGGGAGGAACGATCTCCTCAGTCTGTCAGTCCTCTGTCTGGAGATGATACTATTTAGTGGATGCAGTGAATTCTCCATGATTGACAGGAGCCTGCTCAGCGCCCGTCGCTCTGCCACAGATGTCAAACTGTCCAGCTCCTTGCCTACAATAGAGCCTGCCTTCCTCACCAGTTTGTCCAGGCGTGAGGCATCCCTCTTCTTTATGTTGCCTCCCCAGCACACCACCACGTAGAAGAGGGCGCTCGCCACAACCGTCTGATAGAACATCTGCAGCATCTTATTGCAGATGTTGAAGGACGCCAGCCTTCTAAGGAAGTATAGTCAGCTCTGTCCGTTCTTACACAGAGCATCAGTATTGGCAGTCCAGTCCAATTTATCATCCAGCTGCACTCCCAGGTATTTATAGGTCTGCACCCTCTGCACACAGTCACCTCTGATGATCACGGGGTCCATGAGTGGCCTGGTCCTCCTAAAATCCACCACCAGCTCCTTGGTTTTGCTGGTGCTCAGGTGTAAGTGGTTTGAGTCGCACCATTTAACAAAGTCCTTGATTAGGTTCCTATACTCCTCCTCCTGCCCACTCCTGATGCAGCACACGATAGCAGTGTCGTCAGCGAACTTTTGCACGTGGCAGGACTCCGAGATGTATTGGAAATCGGATGTATATAGGCTGAACAGGACCGGAGAAAGTACAGTCCCCTGCGGTGCTCCTGTGTTGCTGACCACAATGTCAGACCTGCAGTTCCTGAGACGCACATACTGAGGTGTGTCTTTAAGATAGTCCACGATCCATGACACCAGGTATGAATCTACTCCCATCTCTGTCAGCTTGTCCCTAAGGAGCAGAGGTTGGATGGTGTTGAAGACGCTAGAGAAATCCAGAAACATAATTCTTACAGCACCACTGCCTCTGTCCAAGTGGGAGAGGGATCAGTGTAGCATGTAGATGATGGCATCCTCCGTTCCTACCTTCTCCTGGTATGCGAACTGCAGAGGGTCGAGGGCGTGGAGGATCTGTGGCCTCAGGTGGTGAAGCAGCAGCCGCTCCATGGTTTTCATCACATGCGACGTCAGAGCGACAGGCCGGAAGTCATTCAGCTCACTAGGACGTGATACCTTTGGGACTGGGGTGATACAAGATGTTTTCCAAAGACTCTGGACTCTCCCCTGTTCCAGGCTCAGGTTGAAGATGCGCTGTAGAGATACACTATCTGCAGCAAGATGTTCTTGCAGGTCTTTGGAGGTGATCTGTGGGTTGTCAGTAGTTATACAGATAGCTATAATCAATGAATGATTGATGACTTTAAGCCCCGCCCCAACTTTGATTGAGGACTTTAAGCCCCGCCCCCAACTTTGATTGAGGACTTTAAGCCCCGCCCCAATATGATTTATGAAAATATAAAAATATGAAAAAAAAAATAGGATTTATGAAAATATGAAAATATAAAAATATAATTTATGTAAATATAAAAACATGAAAATTTATGAAACTATAAAAATATGAATTACGTTAATATGATTTATAAGCTATAAAATATTGACTCATCGCTCTAAGTTATAAACTAATAGTAAGAAAATAAAATTTTCTAAAAACGGTATAAGATATTGACTCCCTGCTCTAAGTTGTAAACTAATAGTAAGAAAATAAATACAGTAATCCCTCCTCCATCGCGGGGGTTGCGTTCCAGAGCCACCCGCGAAATAAGAAAATCCGCGAAGTAGAAACCATATGTTTATATGGTTATTTTTATATTGTCATGTTTGGGTCACAGATTTGCGCAGAAACACAGGAGGTTGTAGAGAGACAGGAACGTTATTCAAACACTGCAAACAAACATTTGTCTCTTTTTCAAATGTTTAAACTGTGCTCCATGACAAGACAGAGATGACAGTTCCGTCTCACAATTAAAAGAATGCAAACATATCTTCCTCTTCAAAGGAGCAAACAATTCAATAGGACTGTTTGTTTTTAAGTATGCGAAGCACCGCGGCACAAAGCTGTTGAAGGCGGCAGCTCACACCCCCTTCGTCAGGAGCAGAGAGAGAGAGAGAGAGCCAGAGAAAAACAAACAAGCACAAATCAATACGTGCCCTTTGAGCTTTTAAGTATGCGAAGCACCGTGCAGCATACTTAAAAGCTGCACACAGAAGGTAGCAACGTGAAGATAATCTTTCAGCATTTTTAGATGAGCGTCCGTATCGTCTAGGTGTGCGAACAGCCCCCCTGCTCAATCCCCCTACGTCAGGATCACAGATAGTCAGCGCAAGAGAGAGAGAAAGAAAAGTAAGTTGGGTAGCTTCTCAGCCATCTGCCAATAGCGTCCCTTGTATGAAATCAACTGGGCAAACCAACTGAGGAAGCATGTAACAGAAATTAAAAGACCCATTGTCCGCAGAAACCCGCAAAGCAGCGAAAAATCCGCGATATATATTTAAATATGCTTACATATAAAATCCGCGATGGAGTGAAGCCGCGAAAGGCGAAGCGCGATATAGCGAGGGATTACTGCATACAATTTTCTAAAAACGATATAAGATATTGACTCCCTGCTCTAAGTTATAAACTAATAGTAAGAAAATAAATATACAATTTTCTAAAAACGATATAAGATATTGACTCCCTGCTCTAAGTTATAAACTAATAGTAAGAAAATATACAATTTTCTAAAAACGATATAAGATATTGACTCCCCGCTCTAAGTTCACGACACGCGTCTTTCCTGCTTAGCCATAACTAAAACGATATAAGATATACAATTATCTAGCCGAACCTTTCTAAGTTATAAGCTCAAGGCATGCCGCTTCATTTTATAAACACTAATATTAAGAAATAAACCCTTATCTTTCCAGCACTTTCTAAAACGTGGCTTCATATTAAGAAATATACACGGATCTTGCTTGCATGCCCACACACAGACGCGACTTTCTAAAAATGAAATATACACTTAGCCTAATCATAAGACTCTTTCTAAAAACCACGGGACCTTTAGTGTAAAATTTTCAGCAGTTGAAACAGTCGAGACCCAGGAAGCCCCCACCACCAAGCAGCCCCTGCTAGCAAATGGTGGGAAAAAGATACTGTAGTGTTAAAAGGAAGCACCCCGCCATGCGGCACTTTGCTGGGACATGTGTCTTTAGCATAGTGTCACCAATTTTAAAAGGAAGCCCCCTGCCAAGCATCAGACAGCAAATGGCGGTCAATTTAAATCCGTGGGGAAAAGACCCCGCCAAACAGCAAATGGTCTTTAATGCTAAATTCTTTTATGTTTAATGAAATCGAAAAATCATACGATTATTAAAGAAGCCCCCGCTATTCAGAGGGTTGAAAGCTCATTAAACACTAAGCTTCTTTCCCTGTGTTCCATTTTAAATGTCAGACGTTTTCACATTTCTAGGGTTTAAGAACAAAGTTATTAAATGAAATATTTTCCACTAACGTCTCTCTCTCTTATATTCACAATGGTCTTTAATAAATTTATTTATATTTCGAGTACTGCATTTTAGCCTCGTTTCACATTTACAGTCTATCAACTTTAAAATACACGTGGCGTTTAGCACAACGATCTCTCGGTAAAACATAAAGGTTAATCTTATTCCTATTTGCTTAGATGTGAACCTTATAGCGGTCTGTAATAAATTTATTTATATTTCGAGTACTGGATTTTAAGTCTCGTTTCACATTTACAGTCTATCAACTTTAAAATACACGTGGCGTTTAGCACAACGATCTCTCGGTAAAACATAAAGGTTAATCTTATTCCTATTTGCTTAGATGTGAACCTTATAGCGGTCTGTAATAAATTTATTTATATTTCGAGTACTGGATTTTAAGCCTCGTTTCACATTTACAGTCTATCAACTTTAAAATACACGTGGCATTTAGCACAATGATCTCTCGGTAAAACATAAAGGTTAATCTTATTCCTATTTGCTTAGATGTGAACCTTATAGCGGTCTGTAATAAATTTATTTATATTTCAAGTACTGGATTTTAAGCCTCGTTTCACATTTACAGTCTATCAACTTTAAAATACACGTGGCGTTTAGCACAACGATCTCTCGGTAAAACATAAAGGTTAATCTTATTCCTATTTGCTTAGATGTGAACCTTATAGCGGTGAGAGCGATCTGTAATAAATTTATTTATATTTCGAGTACTGGATTTTAAGCCTCGTTTCACATTTACAGTCTATCAACTTTAAAATACACGTGGCGTTTAGCACAACGATCTCTCGGTAAAACATAAAGGTTAATCTTATTCCTATTTGCTTAGATGTGAACATTATTGCGGTCTGTAATAAATTTATTTATATTTCGAGTACTGGATTTTAAGCCTCGTTTCACATTTACAGTCTATCAACTTTAAAATACACGTGGCGTTTAGCACAACGATCTCTCGGTAAAACATAAAGGTTAATCTTATTCCTATTTGCTTAGATGTGAACCTTATAGCGGTGAGAGAGCGATCTGTAATAAATTTATTTATATTTCGAGTACTGGATTTTAAGCCTCGTTTCACATTTACAGTCTATCAACTTTAAAATACACGTGGCATTTAGCACAACGATCTCTCGGTAAAACATAAAAGGTTAATCTTTTTCCTATTTGCTTATTGCGGTGAGACTTTGAATGAAGCTTATTCCCGCTACCAGGGTCTCCCCCGCCCCTTAGAGGCGGAACATCAACAACTCTGAACCTATGAGCTCTCTCCCAAACGCCCGAAGTGTTTTGCTCCGCCCCTCCAAGGCGGTACAGCGCCCTATGCCTGCATAAAGTCTCCCGCTTTGCGTCTATTAACACAATAACTGTTCCATCATTCCAAGTTTCTCTGCGAGCTTTTTTAAAAGGTAGGCGTATTCGCTTTTTTATTCCGCAATGGCTGGCATGGCAAAAAAATACTTTTGTGATTGATGGTAAGTGTAGATTATCGAAATTTATGTTGTTAACGACCGTCTCTTCAAACTGTTGAAATGATATTCTTTTATAAATCCGCTTTCAAATCAGATAGTTCCAGCGACGAAGAGCAATCACCAAGCTGCCTCTCACCCAGAGGTAGTTTTTCTGCTTTTTAAATGAAAAAAACTGTACCTAGTCGTAACGCACAGAGTTTATAAATGTGGTATTTTTTTTTTTTTTTTTTTTTCTTATTTCAGAAGGCTGTAGTTTCTGGCCGGTTGGCTGTTCAAAAAAGTGAGTCAGATCTTCTTTCGGTCGTACTTTTAAATCAAAATGTAGCTTATAAGACCGCCGATTTAATAGTTTTAATGTCTTTAAGTATTTACAAACTTATTACTTTTTTAATGGTAGTCATTTAGACTACCCTTTTAATGTTTTTTAGTAGTTATACAGACTACCCCTTTTATAAATCGAAATGCTGCTTGTAAGACCGCACCGATTTAATGTCTTTAAGTATGTACGTTTCATGCTAATTATTTTAATGAAAATGCACAAACTTATAAGAACGTCTGTCTGATTACTTTTTAATGTAATTGTCTTTAAGTACGTACAAACCTAGTCTTTTATATTCTAGAATCGGAGGCTGAACTGTTTGATTCTTTAAATCTAACTAGTTCGCAATTGGAGGATTTAATAGCTTCCACAGATTGTCTTTTTGAGAATAAAAATCCTGTCTCAGAAACCCGTAAGTACCCCTTTCAACTGACGGATCCTGTGTGGGTGTGTGTTGAAGAAAATAAGGCGTTGGAGTTAAATATATACTTTTTAGCAGAATACTCGACGCCCCCAAAGAGTGGTAATTCTTCCGAAGTTTCCAGTCAGCCTCTAGAATCGGCGCAAAGGCCCTCGGACAGTCTACTATTGAACATCTCATTCACGCAGCCCGGTAAGTTGAACTATTTGTGCGAGTGCATGGCAAATGTTTATTTTTAAAGAAAAGTTAGTCCTGCTTGCTTTTTCAGAACCCGCCTCTCCAGGCTTACTTACTCAGATACTCGGGGGCTCACCGTCGTTTGCATCACAACCCGGACTTCTCACCCAAATAATCGGTGAACCTGAAAGATTTGATCCCGCTGCTAAGGCTGCTGAGTTGAAGGCTGAAATCGAACGAGTGCTGTTGATTTTTCAAAGTGCATTACCGGACCTTTTACCACTGTCTCCAGACATACGTGAAAAGGTTATTTTATTGTATGCAATTTTAGAAAACTTGTTCCCCAAATAATGTCTGACAAAAGGCGTGCAAGTGAGGACTTGGACGCTGGGAGCGGTTCTCAAAATGCTGGGTTATTGCATGACATGGTGAATGAAGTTAGTTATTCTATTCGGCCCTCAAAAATGCCTACTCCACCACCCCGATATTTTAATGAATTGGAATATATTAATTGGCAAAATCAAAACATGTTCCAAATGAATAATATAATAGCGACCATGAGAGTTCCTTCACCTGTTACCACTCCCATCGACTTTGACCAGCTTGACAGCCTTTTAGAAGCCCTACGTCCAGTAGCCACCCCCGATGAAATGCAAACATTAAATAACTTGTTAGAAAGGGTTCAGCGGTCTTTGAACGAAAATGTGAATGCTCAAACGGGTCATGGTTTTTACAAATACTTTGGGTTCTGTAAAAGCTGCTAACACCTCTGCTCCAGTCTTGCACCCTGTCTCTTTTATTTCAGCTATCCCTTCTGCCCCCTCTGCTACAGTCTTGCACCCTGTTGCCAAGCCGTTTGCCTCAGTCTCCCCTGCTCCAGTCTTGCCCTCTGTGTCTACCCCCCTCTGCATCCTCTGCTCCAGCTGCCAAGCCGTTTGCCTCAGTCTCCCCCTGCTCCAGTCTTGCCCTCTGTGTCTACCCCCTCTGCATCCTCTGCTCCAGTCTTGCACCCTGTTGCCAAGCCGTTTGCCTCAGTCTCCCCTGCTCCAGTCTTTGCCCCCTGTGTCTACCCCCCTCTGCATCCTCTGCTCCAGTCTTGCACCCTGTTGCCAAGCCGTTTGCCTCAGTCTCCCCTGCTCCAGTCTTGCCCTCTGTGTCTACCCCCTCTGCATCCTCTGCTCCAGCTGCCAAGCCGTTTGCCTCAGTCTCCCCTGCTCCAGTCTTGCCCTCTGTGTCTAACCCCTCTGCATCCTCTGCTCCAGTCTTGCACCCTGTTGCCAAGCCGTTTGCCTCAGTCTCCCCTGCTCCCAGTCTTGCCCTCTGTGTCTACCCCCTCTGCATCCTCTGCTCCAGTCTTGCCCTCTGTCTCTTTTACTTCAGCTATCCCTTCTGCATCCTCTGCTCCAGTCTTGTCCTCTGTTTCTAGCCCTTCTGCCCCCTCGGCTTCAATCTCGCCCTCTGTTTCATCAGCCCCTATTGCCCTGCCAGTTATGTCTGGTGGTTCTGTTGTATCTAAACCTTCACCCTCGTCTACTTTAGGCATGGCCGGGCCCTCTGTTGTCTCTGGTAACGACGGTCAGGGTGGTTTTCAGCAGATCGATAGACCTGCCTTTAATCACACTGAAATAAGACACCCCTTAAATTTCGCCCGATGCCTATGAACTAGAGTCTTATGAGGAGGTGTTTAACAGTATTCATGAGGACGCTGCAAAGAATTCTGGATAGTTTTCAGGTAACTTTAAATCCGCAAGATGTTGTACAGTTAGAATTGCGTGCTGATTCATTACCTATCAGCGTTTTTATACAGATGAATGGCTCTAATATTAATGTAGACGATTTTCTTCATCAGATAGAGAATCTTCTTCAGAGTCATGCGAGTGTGCTAGCGGATGAGTCTCTGATGCTAGTCACCCAGATTGTTCGGGCACCTAGCGGGGGGCACTCGTGGCTCTCGCAAGGTCTCATCTCTACTCAATCATGAAATAGTTAGAAAGAAAATGAGGCATTTAATTATTTCTTATAATTACGGGAATCAGCTCTGTTTGCCTTTTGTCTGCTTAGCCTAATGGAGGACCGGTACATGCAAAACCCACAGTTATGCATGTGTGAAGCGTATAACCTTCAGAGCAGGGCTGGATTATCTGAGGATGAAAAAGTGTCCTTTGCGGACGTTCATAAATTTGAAAACTTGCTAGGTATTAAAATTGTTGTCTGGTACAGGTGTCTAAGAAAATGAGAAATTTTTAAATTTGAATGCTCCCGAGGTAGAAACCCCAAAACCTATTTTATGTTTTTACACGATAACCATTACTACGGTATTTTGAATTTAAAGGGGTTTCTGGGGGTGAAATACTTGTGCGACTACTGTTACACAAGCTACCACTCCATCCTTAGTCATCGTTGTGAAGGTCACTGCAACGTCTGTTTCTCCCCAAATTGCCATCCGATCCCTGAAGAACTTGTCAAGTGTGGTGATTGCAACCGTTACTGCCGGGTCCCAATTTTGTTTTATTCAGCATAACGATTCCTAAATTTAACGATAAGACCAACGATATGGAAGCGGCCTGTGACACGGCAAAAATGTGTCCCCTGTGTTACAAAACTTACACAGTGAATGCCGCATCAAAACCCATAAATGTCGGCCCAAGGAATGCAGGGTTTGTAAAGCAAAAATTGAAAATGATGCAGAAAACCATCAGTGCTTTATAGAAACCCTTGAAGTCTGAGGATCGTTGTGAGAAATACGTATTTTATGATTTTGAAAGTCGGCAACAAACGGGTGTGCACATTCCTAATTACATATACTGTAAGTCCTTGCGGGGTAAATCCTGGTTCTGGGCGGGGTGAAGATTGTGTACAGCAGTTCTTTGCCAGATACCGTCGCCCCCAAGTATCAAGGCTATACCTTCATAGCTCACAATTCAAAAGGTTACGATGGGTACTTTTTAATGAAGTATTTGCTTGAAAATGGTGTGAACCCTAGTGTTACTACTCAAGGAAAATAAGCTGATGTGTTTCACAGATGATGGTTATCAATTACGTTTTATAGATTCTTTGAATTTTTTAACAATGAAATTGAGTGCCATGCCTAAAGCCATGGGGTTTGAAGCCGCAAAAGGTTATTTCCTCCATTTCTTCCATCTGGCTGAAAATCAGAATTATATCGGCCCCTCTACCCTGAACCTGAATGCTACGGTGTTTCAGAGCATGATGACCAAAGAAAAAGAAGAATTTTTTACCTGGTACGACAGTGTCAAGCATGGTGTTTTTAATTTTAAAGAGGAGATGGCTTTTTATTGTAAAAATGACGTAGAAATTCTTAGAACAGCGTGCATTAAATTCAGAGACGAGGTCATCAAAATTGGCAATATTGACCCGTTTCAATGCATGACCCTGGCATCTCTATGTATGGCCATGTACAGGCAAAACTGTATGCCTCCAAAGTCTGTCTGCATAATTCCTTCTGACCATTACAGTAGTAGTCAGAAAAACTAATCGAACGCATCTATTCAATGGTTATTGTATCTCTGTGAAACAGAAAAATTGAACATTCGATACGCTCTAAACCATGGGGAAGTAAAGAAGGGTTTCCTTTTATCTTGACGGCTATGCCGTAGTTAAAGGTATTCCGACTGCCTTTGAATTTGCCGGTTGTTTTTATCACGGCTGGTCCGGAATGTTATGATTTTAACAGTACCCATCCTTTAACCGGTATGACTTGTGCAGTTATGTACCAAAAGTTTATGAGAAAATTGGAAATACTTAGAACTAAATTTAATTTAGATGTGCACATGCTCTGGGAGCATGATTGGGAGACGATGAAAAAACAAGACCTCAGGCTACAAACTTTCTTAAAACACTGTGATTTCCCTCAGCGTATACAACCGAGGGACTCGTTGTTCAGCGGCCGTACCAACGCCATAAAATTGTACCACAAGGCAGTGGGGTCCGAACAGATTCACTTTTATGATTTCACTAGCTTGTACCCGTTTTGTGAATAAAACAAAAATGTACCCGGTCGGTCATCCCACTATCATTTTTCAGCAGTTTGGGCGATCTCAGGCTGTATTTTGGATTAATTAAAGCCACCGTCCAGCCTCCACGTGGTCTCAATTTTCCAGTCCTGCCTCTCAGGTTTTGTGGGAAATTAATGTTCACCCTCTGTCGCACCTGCGCGGAGACAGAAGCTCAGACTGTGGACTGTCGTCACACAGAGGATGAGAGAGCTTTAACCGGTACTTGGTGCAGTGTGGAAATAGCAAAGGCCATTGACAAAGGGTATAAAGTTTCAAAAGTATACGAGATTTGGCATTACCCCCGAACGTACTTCTGAGTTATTCTCAGACTATATCAAGCTTCATCTAAAAGGCAAGCAGGAGGCCTCGGGCTACCCTGCCTGGTGTACGGATGAGGCTTCCCGAGACCGTTATATTTTAGATTATTATCAGAAGGAAGGTGTGCAATTGGACCCGCGATAACATCGCCGTAAATCCGGCTAAGAGACAAATTTCAAAGTTGTTTTTAAATTCTCTTTGGGGTAAATTTGGGCAAAAACCTCTCCATCTCACTACTAGCTTAGTCAAGGACGGTGAGGAATTCTTGCAATATATTTTCTCCAAACAGTATAATGTTTCTTATTTTGAATTTATCGGCGATGAGATTGCTCAAATACAATGGAAGTACACCGATGAAAAGTATACCCTACCTGGTAGCGTTAATGTTGTCATTGCTGCTTTCACCACGGCCTATGCCCGTTTAGAGTTGTACGATTTACTGGACAGGTCTGGGGAGAAAGGGTGTTGTACCACGACACCAACTCGGTCATTTTTACTTCTCAGCCTGGTCAGTACAATCCTCCTCTGGATGACTATTTAGGAGAGCTCACCAGTGAGTTAAATCCTGGTGATTATATTACTGAATTTGCTTCAGGTGGTCCAAAGACGTACGGTTATAAAACGGCACAAGGCAAAACATGTATGAAGGTAAAAGGTATAACCATCAATCACGAAACCGGTAAAATTATAAACCTCGAGTCACTAACCAATCTAGTTCAGAATTTTGTGACGTCTCATGAAGCCCCTCCTCAAGAGTTACTGGTTCACGGTAAGCGGATCCATCGAATAAAAAACGTTTCACTTTAGAAAACAGACCACTCAGGAAGAAATTCAGAGTGGTGTATAACAAGAGGGTTCTCCTAAAAGATTACAACACAAGACCTTATGGCTACTAAAAGAGATTTTGACGCACCGCCTTCAACACCCCTTCGCTAAAATTATCTCGGGGCCCTCTTGTTCCGTTTAAAATCCTATTATGTGAAAAAATTATTGGAACATTCGAACCACGTCGTGTCTCATCCTTTTCAAAATATAATTTGGTTTTATAGTTGCTGGCAGAAAAATGTACGATGAGCTATCGGCTAAATTTCAGCAATTAAAATTTATTGAGGGACTCCCAAAGTCTTTATGCGACGACGAACTTCTCCCTCCTGAGAAAATAAATTTGGTCATTATAGATGATCTGATGGAAACGGCTAGCGAAAGCCAGGAAATAGAAAAGGCTTTCACAAAATATACTCATCATCGGAATCTGTCTATCATTTACTTGGTTCAAAATTTATTCTTTCAAGGAAAGAAAAGCCGAACGATTAATCTTAACGCCAATTACATTACTCTTTTTAAAAACCCCAGGGACAAATTGCAGATTACTACCTTGGCCCGCCAAATGTATCCGAGGCGTGTTAAGTTCTTTTTGGAAGCTTTCGAAGATGCTACAAAACTATCGTACGGCTATCTCTTAGTGGATTTAAAGGCACAGACCCCAGACGAACTGCGCTTAAGAACAGGTCTGTTTCCGCCCGATTGGCCGGTCGTGTACACCGTGAAAAGATAAAAGAAGCTGTTCTGAGTCCAAGTTACATATTCTGTCAGCATGTCGGCCAGAATAAGCAGAAACCTACAGCCTCTCAAGGCCTTACTCCGTTGCTCTTGTCGCCGCCGTAAAATTCTTATAAACGCCTCTTCTGACGATTTAATTAATGCTTTGTCCAAAATAGCCTGTAATACTTTAAAAGGTAATATACCTCTTTCGCTCAAACAGTTTAAGCTAATCAAGAAGCATAAAACATCTGTCAGAAAAATAAGTGACAGAAAACTAACCTTAAAAAAGAAGAAAGCTATTCTGAACCAGAAAGGAGGCTTTTTGGGAGCTCTTTTAAGCGTCGCCGTGCCATTCATATACAGTTTATTAGCTTCTAGAGCATAAACATGGAATACGCTCAAAAAAATGTATTTGGTCCCCGCAGCAACAGATGTCTCTTTTTCAGCAAAAGAGCGCTAACCCGAACGATCTCTTGAGTGCCACAGAAACTGAACTGGACAAAGAAATGAGAAACGTCCTGCAACGCTGTGATATAGGGGCTGATGAGAAGGTGAAGCTTTACACTTCTATCTTGCAGAGATATCTGACTCTAGTTAAAAAGGCCGATAAAGAAACTAGCAGTCTGACGCTCGTATTACCAAAAGAAGAAGAAAATGGCGAGGGGGGCCCTGGATCAGTCAAGGTGTCTGAGGACAAGGTTTGGCAAGAGGTTTTGAGAAGCGCACCTGTAAAAGCAAAGAAAAATGTTGAATTTGTTTTACATAAAATGTCCGTCAATCCCCATCACGCATTTTGGAATAATCGTGGAGAGCTATTGTTAGAGGGTAAACCTTTGGTCGGATCCAACATGGTGGATTTGGTCCGTAATCTGACCGCTTCTCATACGATACCTGAACATAGGAGACCGCGGGGGGTGGAAGGAATTTGTAAACGCCATGGCCGGTTTGAACATTCCATTTTCTGTCGTACCTAATGATGAAACGAGAGAACTCCTTGAAAGTTTTAAGCCACCTGCAGCCCCCCACCCTGCTCATCATACAGAAGTTACCCCCTACCGACTGAAACCGAGAAAAAAAAGACTGGAATGGATCGCTTATTAATTTGTAAAATGATTTGTTTATTAAATACAATTTTATCTCATTACAGACTGGCGTCATCCTTTAACCGTCTATTGAAATATTTACAGGTCTCTGATCTTTGCACGCAAGGGTACTGATAAAAAACAGAGTCCCGGCGAAGGAAGCCAGGAACGAACAAATTTAGAGACCATAGAGTCATTACTGTTCACGTCCTCCGAATACTTTTTTATTACAGAGGTGTACGGGAGACCTTTTCCTCTCTGATGCAGATAGAAGAGGCAGTGTTGACCGCATTTGTCCGAGAACCAACTTTGAAGCTGTCGGTTATTGTAAATGATTTGTTTACAGTTTTTGCTTAAGAAACGGTAAATGTCATTCGGGAAGTAGATAAAGTCCGGAGGATTTCCATAGGAATCAAAAAACTCCCCATTTCCGTCTTCTGTGAGGTAAATCCCCAGCCAGTGTTCTCCGGGTTGGGTTTGACGGTGAGTATTCACTACAAACATGGCCGGCAAGATGTTATTTTTTTTTCCGGTAGTTGATCACACGCCAGCACACGCGGAAATATCTTTCGGTGTAGGGGTCTTGGGACAGTAGTTGTGTTAATTGTTTTGTATTCATGGTGCTTATTAGTAGTCATACAGAACATTATGTCTCTGGTTGATTTCGATGATGTTGTCAAAGACCGCATATACTATTAGATTGACGGTCCGAGGGAGAGGGACGCGGAAGCGTAATTCAAATCTCATGTTTCCAGTTTTAACTAATGAAAAATGATCACCGCATTCTTGATCGGGGGGTTAGATCAAAAGCGAAAAGAGTATATCCTTGCGAGAACTCTGAATGGCTGATAGACAGAGCTTGATCCTTCAAATGCTTACCAGTGGCCAATACCAGGTTATAATATTCTCTGGCACTGTTGCCGCTTACAAAGTCTGGTTGAAAAGGTTTGGCGGGAATCTGTTCACCGTCCATGTACAGAGCCAGGAACTCTACATCGTTGTGTTTGAAATTGAACGGGTTTCCGTGTATAAGACCCCGAAAAGGCCTCATTATCCACCATGCCAATCACCACATACTTTGGTAGTTGACCCAGAAACAGGTTTTCTTGATTGCATACTCGGATTCCCGCGGGCATACTGAATACTTTCATATTCACCCTTTCCACAGGGTATTTAGCATTGGCTGATGTAAGGGCATGAGCGTGTCCTAATTTCACGGCCGGTGAAACTTTTACTTTTTTTACAAACAGGGAGGCTGATGTTATGATTACTCTGTATCGTTCGACATCACCGGACATTAAGCAGAATTCATCTTTGTTCCGAACCATTTTAATCTTCACGTCTAGGCCGTTCAATAGTAGTTTTACCTGGAAAAAGAGATCTGTATGTATGTGCCCAAGAAGTTCGACAGTCCTGTTACCCGGCTGTCCTGTTACGCGCTTCTGTTATTAAAACCGATGTTTTCTCCGGCGGGGTCTGTCTCTTCCAATTTGTTAAGTGTATCTTTGTAAAAAAGTCCTGTAGCAAACTGAGAATGAAGAGTCTCTTGGCTATAATTTAGCAGACCTTCTAAGACCGCTCGGTAAGGATAACAATTTGAACTCTGCGATATTAGGCGGTCCCCCAGGGTGACATCAACGTGAGAAAACAAACTGGCTATAGGGTAGTTGACAAATCCGACCTTTTGCCCCGGCAGGTATGTTAGTCCCGTCAGCGTTTCATTATCTTTCCCCTTAGGTGTAGAAGAGTGTTATTCAAGTCCAGGTAATCTTCCCCATTTCCGGCTATGAGAAATTCTAGCGGAGCTACTTCAGAGAGGGCTGAGAGTGGTGGGACTTCAACGTATATACTTTTATCTACACTCGTTTGAGTGAAAGGCACCGTAAACAGATCCAGTTCAGATTTGACACACTCTTCGGACATTCTGTGTACGAAAGCCATCTTCTCTTAAAAAATGTCTCTCTGCTTCTTTTTGCTTGCTTTAGTCTTGTTCCTCTTCTGACGACGTTTAGATAATGCTGTAAAAATAGTGCGCCCGGCCTTTTTAGCTGGCGGGGCCTGACGCGACCCCGGTGGTCTCTTGCGTTTTGTCTTTCTCATGACCATCAAGCCCGCTCCCTCCTGCTTTTCTAGGACTCCACCCGCAGCACTGGATATAGCCCCCGTGATCACGTCTTTTACAATATTTTTAGCCGCGGATTTGATATGTGGTTTTGCGATGTCAAAGCCTTTTTTCAGGAGAGGTAAAGCTCTTCTAAACAATCCTCGAAATATACCTCCAATCCCCCCACCATACATTACAGGGGATCCAGAGAATCCCGGTAAGGCCGTTACCCGCTTGGGTCTGATAATATTGGATGTAAGGTGTCGGGTCCTGGTAAGACCTCATTGTTTCAGTCGTGCATACAGTGCCTGACGGGTCTGAAATGCAACTTCACTATCACCTTACCAAACTGAAATGGCACGTTTTTGTTCTGGTCCGTCTTTATTTCAATAGTCACTGTGTCAAAAATGATTCTTGCTGACTAGGGCATAATGCGGTTTGTCATATGTGATGGTTGTAATTTTATTAGCCTGATCCTCTATATGAACACACCTCAAAAGGGGTATGTAGCTGTCTCCGACTCTCTGATGAGATACCATATCCCCGTACACGTACAAAGTGTAAAAGCCGGCCCTGATGTCGGCGGAGAAAGGTGCCTTATAAGTTAAACCCCGAGTCTGATCAGGATGCGCTCCCTAATATTCGACCCAGCTGTCCTTTCAAGTGTATAGTTTCATCCTTTTCACCCGGGTACCCACGTAGACTCTTCTTTCCACAGCATTATAACTGAATTTCGCAGAGCTCTCGGAAGGGACAAATCCAGCTGCAACATCTGTCAAAGTGGGCAGGCTTAAGGTTGTCGAATTCATAAAAGACAGTAGGTCGTGAATACCTTCGTAATATCCGCATGGAATGTAGTAATGTTTTTTTACCCCTGGAGCTGAAACGTAGAATTCGTTATCCGGTTTGTCTATGGTATTCCACGTATGTGGGTACTGAATTTCAGCTAGACCGACTTCCCAAGAACCTTCTAATTCTATGGGTTTAGCAAGCTTCATCGTGAAATTGGAAATTGTGTTGTTAGGGAAATGTCTGAGGAAGCGTTGCTCGGTAGAGTCACAAAAAAACTTTTGCGCTCCATTGTATACCGCTAGAGAATGAAGAGTCGATTAGGAGCGTTCTGGATTTTATTGAACATCTTGGGCTTGGCTCTTCGGTATCCAACTGTTAAATTTTTCTGGCCAGCCGAGCCATTTGACTAAAATGAGTCGTTTTTATTCTTAACTTTCCTAGCCAGTATTTTTTCAATCCTGTAAACGTCTGTGGATCCGACTTTAATTTTCTGTAATTCAGGGTCGTAAAAGGATCCTACAATCTCTTCACCATCGTAGTCTTTCAGTTTGTACACCGCCGGTTCCCTAGGTACAAGTTCAGATACTGTAAAGATTTCATCTGAAAATGTTTGCTCATAACCTTTCTCAAAAGGATGTCTGGTTTTAGACACCCTAACTGTGTCTCCTACTTTGAACTTAAACAGCGGCGGACCCGGGGGGCGGGCTACGGCGTATAAGTTTTTGAAAACTTTCCAGGAATTTAACGCGTTAACATCGGAAGGAGCCATTTTTATGCTTCGATGATAACTTGTTGTAAGAGTATACTAGATCTGGCAATTTATCGATGTAGGCTCTCGTGTTATAAGCGCTGAAATATTTCCACATTTTAGATTTTAGTGTGCGGTTAAATCTCTCCACCACAGAGGCCTTTAATTCGTTTCCTGTGGTGAAATGTTTTATTCCGCTCTTCTTTAACAGTTTTTGAAAATCTCGGTTGAAAAACTCTTTGCCCTTATCGGTCTGGAGCTTCTTTGGAGTTCGGCCGGCACTCAGAATGTCTTGGAAGGCTCTTGTCACTTCCTTACCCGTTTTGTTCTTCAGGGGTCGTACCCACACGTACTTAGAAAGTACGTCGATACAGGTTAACAAATATTTATAACCCAGATTATGCTCGGACACATTTGTCATGTCCGCTAAATCCATCTGCCATTGCGAGTCTATATCGGATACATAAACCTTATTTCTCCTAAAATGCCTTCTAGCGGGTTTTGTGAATTGTATAAGCATATTGACCGGATAACCAATCCGACACCTGTTGGTCATTACTTTTCTGACCCGAAACCTCAAGAGCTCTTTTCAAAGAGTCTTTTCCCCCAAAGCTACCAGGATTTGCCGGGTTATAATAAACTTTTTTCAAGTAACCCTCCATCGCCGACGGTGAAAGAAAAATGTCAATGGTTTAAAAATCAAATGAGTCTTTATTGTTAATTTTCAAAACAACATTGTTTAAATTTCAAAACAGCATGATTAAAAACATTATTAAAATTTCAAAACAGCATGATTAAAAACATTATTAAAATTTCAAAACGGCAGTATTAAAAAACATGATTAAAACATTTCATAGAACAGGAACATTGAGTGCAGACACTTCGTCTGATTTTTCTAAGTCATACTCCCTGTAAAACCCCAAAGGTGCATCGGTCGTGTTCAGTTCAGAAAAATGTCTTTTAGAAAAGGCATCGGCTATTTCACGTATTTTCGAGGTAAGAGGGATCGTCCATGTTGTGAAAGGCTTGTACAATGGCTTCGCTAATAGAATGTTCTTTTTCCAGTTCATCGACGGCATTTTGCACAAATGAATGAACCTTGTGAAAAGGCGGAAAGATGTTGAAGCAACCCAGAGTCTTTATGACCAGGCTCCTGAGCCAAGGTTTGCGGAAAACAGTCAGAACCTCTTGAAAGCGGCCAACCCGATAAACAGAGTCAGGCTCAAACAGACACGTATGCTGCGTCTGGCTGGGGTGATCTATGAAACAGCCATGACAGGTGGTTTTTAGGTCCCGATCGACTATTATGTCCAGCAGAGCCGCAATCAAACTCTTGACCAGTTTCAGGGTCTTTCGAAGTGTTTGACCCAGGGGCCCGTCAGTTTGCTCAATGTCCATACTCTCATAATCAGCATACCGGGACGATGGCTTCCATGCGGACAGAGCATCTACCAGGTTGTCCATGGCCTCTTCTTGCCGCATGGCCTGCACGGCTATCTCCTCAGCGCCCGTTAGGCTCCTCCGAGCATCCTCAGCAGGGACAAAATGGTCAGGTACTGTACGGTTCTCCAGGAGACTGTCCAGCCAATACATATCATCAGAGGCGGGTAACTGAGGTTCGGGCCAATAGATCTGGTCGTTTGAGGGCATCAGAAGATCCGGCCAAGACGGTGGGTCTGAAGGAGAGTTGTTAGGGGCAGAGTACCCGGAGTTAGGTACGATGTCGTCGGGCCAAAACAGGCCGTCGCAGAGTGCCGTCTGTTCCATAGACCAACAGGTCTGATCAGGAGCGTAGCCGGCGGGGTGTTGGTTGTCACCCGACCAAAACACATCGTTGTCTGTCAGCATCTGGTCTGCAGCCGAGTAGTGGGGCTGTAGGTTAGTGTCGATCATCTCGTCGGGAGTAGAGTAGGAGGTGTTGGCTTGAAGGTTAGCCGGCCAAAACAGGTAGTCAGCGGCGGACGTATGTTCCATACCTCCGGAGCTTGGTTCTTCGGAGCGCATCAAAATGTCGAGGACTTCTGCCACCTCAGAGGCCAAGAGAACAGGGAGACGACCGGACCAGCTAGCACCAGCTTCGGTAGGGTAAGTATTTGAAGACTTCTCGATAGGTTTTTAGGTTAATGTAGACTGGGGGGAAAAGATCTCTGTATTTATCCCCACTCACTTAGGGGTGGTTGCTTCCCAGTTTTCTTCCTCCTCCTCCGAGCATGAATTATTCAACATGCTAAACTCCTCCTCCAATTTTCTTTTAATTCTTTTCATCTGGTCAGACAGTTTCCCTTGGTAAATAGCTTCATCAATATTTGGCATAAGAGCTTTAAAAAAAGTCCAGTCTTTTATAGAAAAATTAATTTCACTCACTCGCTCCTTTATTCACATTTTCTTTATCTTCCTCCTCTTCATGACTGGCCTCATTATATTCGGGAAGGATAGGCTCCTTCTTGGAAACAGCGATCGTGAGCTGTCCCTCAGCATTTCTTTTCACCTCTACCCGGCACAAAGCACAGTTAGAGTCGTACCAGACTGAGCTGAAGCGTGGTTCCCGTAACTCCCGTAACATTCTTCTGGACACCCTGTTTGCTTTCTTAGGAGCGTTCACAAGACCGTCCATTCTGATTGCTTTTGTGTGTCATGGCGTTTTCACTAAATGACTAGAATTTTATACAAGAACTCTTTCGGCTCCTCCCACAGTCGGGGTGAGAGACACGCCTCACCCCTAACCCTATAGGCGGATTGAGAGATAAAGGCGTACCTCGGGGGGCGTGAGTATTGTTAATGGGACGTGATAGGTGTCCGATTTACGAAAGACCCACCCTAAAAGGTGTGGTTTAGAGATGATCAATTATGACTGAGGTCCAACCCCCCAGGGGTGGAGTATAGTTCATATTTTTATAGTTTCATAAATTTTCATATTTTTATATTTACATAAATTATATTTTTATATTTTCATATTTTTATATATCATATTTTCATATTTTTATATTTTCATATTTGCATATTTTAATATTTTCATAAATCATATTTTCATATTTTCATATTTGGGGGTGGGGCTTAAAGTCATCAATCAATCTAACACCTCCTTTGACAGTTGCTTTCTGTATGTACTACTACTGTTGTCTGTAACCATTCTCACAATCCTGCGCATATGCCGCTCCTGTATTTTTCTTGGCCTGCCAGACCTGTTGGGTTTAACAGCAACTGTGCCTGTGGCCTTCCATTTCCTGATTCCATTCCTTACAGTTGAAAGTGACAGTTTAAAACCTCTGAGATAGCTTTTTGTAGCCTTCCCCTAAACCATGAGACTGAACAATCTTTGTTTTCAGATCTTTTGAGAGTTGCTTTAAGGGTCCCATGCTGTCACTCTTCGGAGGAGAGTCAAAGGGAAGCACAACTTGCAATTGACCACCTTAAATACCTTTTCTCATGATTGGACACACCTGTCTATGAAGTTCAAAGCTTAACGAGCTAATCCAACCAATTTGGTGTTGCAAGTAATCAGCATTGAGCAGTGACAGGCATTCAAATCAGCAAAATTACAAGGGGACCCACATTTTTGCACAGCCAGTTTTTCCACATTTGATTTAATATCATACAACTAAATACTGCTCCACTAAAAATCTTTGTTCAGAAAACACCCCAGTACTCAGATGTTCCTAGGAAATGAAAGACATACCACTGTTATCTTTTTTGTTGAAAGTAGAAAGAAGTTAAATATGGCACTATTAAATGTTAGAGCTTTAACTGACAAGACGTTTTTTTATCAACGATCTTATTAGTGATAGAAAAATTGATTTCATTGCCCTAAGTGAAACGTGGCTTAGCTCAGATGGCGCAGCTGTTTTAATCGAATCTGCGCCTCCAGATTACAGTTTTACTCGTGCAGATCGCCAAGGAAAAAGGGGCGGTGGCTTGGCAAACATTTAGTCAAGCCAGTTAAAATGTAAAGATGTCAGTTTTGGTAAATTCAAGTCCTTTGAATATCTTGCCATTGTTATTCATGGAGATTCTCACGTTCTAGTATTATCCGTTGTGATATTTGCCTGGACACCACCAGTCGGAGACCACATCTTTATCAACATGCTTCTTTATTTTCTTCCAGTTAACACAACACAGTCCAGCACAACTCACAGTGCCTCTAGCTCCAGTCACCCTTCTCCTGGGCCTTCTCTCTCCTCGTCCCTGGGCCACCTGTCCTCTCTCTCCAGGAGCTTCATTCTGCTCCTGCTCCCGACTCCAGCTCCCTGATAGGAGGGAGCCGGCCCCATTTATCCTCACCCGGATGAGCTCCGGGTGACCCTGGAAGGATCGTCCTCCATGGGTGTGGCGGAAGTAAATAAGTCCCGGGCTCCATGAGGTTTGGGGCGCCCCCCTGGTGGTGGATACGGGCCTCCACGAACTTTAACCTCCCTGCTCCCCTTCCGTGGCCCTCTTCTACTCCAGGGCGGTTGCCCCCTCGTGGCCCGGAGGACAAATATGCCACCTCTTGGTCCCTCCAGGTGTCCCAGCTGGGTCTGACCCCCAGCCATGTACAACACCATGTATAGACCTCCTAAATTCAACACGTCTTTCTTTGAGGAATTCTCTGACTTAATGTCAATTTTAATTATGAACTATGACACACTCTTAATAGTCGTCGACTTTAATTTTCATATAGATAATCAGTGTGACCAAAAAGTAAAAGAATTTATGAACTTCCTGGACTCTTTTGATTTGAGACAGCTCGTTAATCAGCCTACACATAAAGCAGGTCATACGTTAGACTTAGTAATTACTAAAGGACTAAAAGTTGATGTAAAGCAGGTCATTGATATTGGTCTATCAGACCATTTTCTTCTACTTTTTAATATAGAAATAATGATAGAAAACACTCATGAGAAGCATATTGTTAAAAAACCCTTCTTTGACTCATCAGCAGCTTTAAAACTTACAAACATTCTAAGCAATCAGTCCGTTTAAAGTGCCAACTATAATAGCGAGGATAATGTAAATAGTAAGGTGGAAAGATTTAATGCTAAAGTGAGAGCTGCTGTTAACATAGTTGCACCTGTAAAGACAGTTAAAAAATCTTCTAGCATTGTTATACCATGGAAGACCCAAAGAGTGTCTGATTTAAAGAGAACATGCCGTAGAGCTGAGTGTAAAAGGAGGAAGACTAAACTAACTATCCACTATGAAATATTAAAAGTTAAAATAACAGAATACAATAACACAGTCCATCTTGAGAGGCGCTGCTATTTCTCTAAGATTATAAATAACAATGCTAGTAATCCCAGAGTCTTATTCTCTACGATTGATCGTCTGTTAAACCCAAGTAACTGAAAGGAAAGCCTCCTAAGTACTTCCTGTAAAATCTGTGAGGCTATTGCTGTATTTTTCAATCAAAAAATTAATGATATTAGAAATAACATAGTATATCTCCCCAACACTAAGGATCCTCCTAAACCCCAGTATTCCGTTATAAACAAATTAAACTCTTTCACTAGGATAGATTTACCTGATTTACATAAAATCATTTCTCAACTGAAACCTTCCACCTGCGTCCTTGACCCAATACCAACAAATTTTTTCAAAGAAGTATCGGGCGTGCTAATTGATAATGTTCTTGACATAGTAAATTCGTCAGTAGATATGGAGGTCTTCCCAGACTGTCTTAAGACTGCTGTAGTTAAACCCCTACTTAAGAAAAATAATCTCGACCCCTCTGCTCTTGAAAATTTTAGACCCATCTCTAACCTGCCTTTCTTAAGTAAAATTATAGAGAAGGCAGTCATTATGCAGTTAAATGACAACCTCAATAAACATGCTATTCTTGATAAATTTCAGTCAGGTTTTTAGAACAAATCACAGCACAGAAACTGCACTTGTTAAAGTAGTAAATGACTTGCGGGTAAATGCAGACAGAGGCCATTTATCGGTTCTCATCCTCTTAGATCTGAGTGTCGCATTTGACACCATTGATCAAAATATTCTTAGAAATCGCCTTAGTCAATGGGTGGGCCTCTCTGGCAGCGTCTTAAATTGGTTTGAATCTTACCTGACAGGGAGAAAATTCTTTGTTAGTTGTGGTAATTACAACTCAAAGACACATGATATCCTATATGGTGTTCCACAAGGCTCTATCCTGCGTCCGCTGCTCTTCTCAATCTACATGCTTCCGTTAGGTCAGCTTATCTCCAGGCACAATGTGAGCTACCACAGCTATGCTGATGACACACAGCTGTATTTATCAATAGCACCTGATGACCCCGATTCTCTTGATTCACTAACACAATGTCTGATTTGTATTCTGAATGGATGAATAGTAACTTTCTCAAGCTAAATAAAGAGAAAACTGAAATCTTAGTGATTGGCAATAATGGATACAATGAGGCTATTAGAAATAGACTGGATACATTAGGATAAAAGTCAAGACGGAGGTAAAAAGCTTAGGGGTAACTGTTGACTATAATCTGAATTTTAAATTGCATATTAATCAGATCACTAGGACAGCATTTTTTCACTTAAGAAACATAGCAAAAGTTAGACCTCTTATTATCATTGAAAGATGCTGAGAAATTAGTTCACGTGTTTGTTTTCAGTCGAGAGGAATACCCAAAAAAGACATAAATCGTTTGCAACTAGTGCAAAATGCAGCTGCTAGAATCCTAACTAGGAAAAGAAAATCCGAGCACATTTCTGCAGTTTTGATGTCACTACACTGGTTACCTGTGTCATTCAGAATTGACTTTAAAAATTCTGCTTATGGTTTATAAAGTCTTAAATAATCTTGCCCCATCTTATATATCGGAATGTCTGACACCCTATATTCCAAATCGTAACCTCAGATCCTCAAATGAGTGTCTCCTTAGAATTCCAAGAGTAATACTTAAAAGAAGTGGTGAGGCGGCCTTCTGCTGTTATGCACCTAAAATCTGGAATAGCCTGCCAATAGGAATTCGCCAGGCTAATACGGTGGAGCACTTTAAAAAAACGCTGAAAACACATTACTTTAACATGGCTTTCTCATAACTTCACTGTAATTTAATCCTGATACTCTGTATATCCAATTCATTATAATAACTATTCATGGTGGCTCTAAAATCTGTACTGACCCCTACTCTCTCTTCTGTTTCCTTTTCTGGTGTCCCTTTTGGTGGTGGCTTGCACCACCACCATCTACTCAAATCACCGTGATGTTCCAATAGTGATGGATTAAAAGCCAGAAGTCTGCATGACCCATCATCATCGAGTCCTTCCGTGAGAACCCTAAAGACAAAGAGGACTATTTCATTTATGTGAGGTAGAATGCCCAGAGGGGACTGGGCGGTCTCATGGTCTGGAACCCCTACAGGTTTTATTTTTTTTTCTCCAGCCGTCTGGAATTTTTTTTTGTTTTTTCTGTCCCCCCTGGCCATCAGATCTGTAAAGGTAGAAAGAAACTGAATGTCCAAAGCAGAAGTAAAAACAAACTCAGAGTTCATAGATTTTAGAAAAGAAAAATCAGATCTGCTTCAAGCCATAAATACATCGAAGACTAATACAACTCCTCAGACTGATGGGATTTTACCTCTTGCATTGAAAGAAATTAAATATGTCATCTATAAACCCTTATTAGGCATATTTGAGCAGTCACTTGAGAAAGGACGAATATCTGAGGACTGGAAAGATGCAAAAGTGACTCCAATCTTCAAAAAGGGAGAGAAAATATGTCTTAATTCTGTATCATGCAAATTATGGAAAATATAATAAGAAATAAATTTTAAAAGTACCTCTATGAAAATAACATACTAAATAGCAGCCAGCATAGGTTTATGACAGGAAGATCTTGCCTAACCAATCGTTTGCATTTTTTGAACAGGCAAATACAATATGACAGAAAGCCTTTGACTCAGGCATGCACTGGAGATTAATTCTGAAATTAGAAGCTATAGGACATCAGAGGTAACCTACCCAACTGGATCTTAAGTTGGTTAACTGGCAGGAGACAAAGAGTGCAGATGAGAGAAGAAAGCTCCATGTGGAGTAAGGCCATCAGTGGAGTCCCTAAGGTGTTCGTCCTTGACCTGGTAGTGCAATGATAGACACCGAGCAGACATAGAACAGAACTATTGGGACAACTGTAAATCCATGCTAGCATCAACAATATTCAACCGCAATAGTTGGTAATCCTAAAGACAGACTTTATATCCCTCATTCAGGCGATGTTATACCAGGTCTATTTCCCACACTGCGTAGATCAGATGAAACATATAGTCAACTCCTGGTCCTAAACACATGGATGAGCAACTGGGACCTCTTCTAGGAGAGACCACATGTTTACAAACGTGATGGCCTGCATCCAAATAGCTCCTGAGTTCTCCCCAACAATATCTCAATGGTAATCTGTCTTTCTTGACTATGTAGCTTAGTTGTAATGTTCACTACAATTCCATATTAGGATGTGATAAGTCTGCAGTGGTTTCACCTATAGATGTGTACTGTATTGTCACAATAATAACGGACCATAGTCTAACCAGAAAAACCTGGTCAAAGCAGTATAAATGTGAATAACATAATTACAATTTCCCCTATAGATGTGCACTGTATTAAAACTATAGTAACAGACCATAGTTTAAATAAAAAAGCTGGACAAAGCAGCATAAACACAAATAACTTAACTCTAACCCTAAGCCTAACCCTAATTTCAAGCTGCTGCAACACTCCGGTTCAGCTCTGCTCTTTCAAGACCTTAAATATGTTGTGAAATGAATAGCCTTGACACACGCAAAAAGGTTTGGGGCAGCCACCCATATATTGTCTCTGGCTGCAAAAGGGTTTTAATATAGCACTCGTGCACTGTTTTGAGTTCTCAAGTGAACTGACTGGTGGAGGAAAGATGGCGGCTTTATAAGCCGAAAGGTGGAAGTAACATCAGTTTGGGGTCCAGAACCGGAAGTGGTTTCAGTCTGGGGGCCGGAATTGGAAGTGACATTGAATTAGGCAGGTTTTCCCATATTTGGCCTGTAGAGATAACAGAGGTAGGTTTAGTACACCCGCCACCCCCTGGCCTGGTGGGTAATTTTCTCCACTTGGTCCACTCAGCTCACTCCTAGTCGCACGAATGTAACAATGTCTTTACTAAATATTACAGCATTAATTAGCAAGATGTTTTACATTAATTATCTTATCAGTGATAGGTAAATGATCTTTCTTACATTAAATGAGACATGGCTCAGCTCTGATGGTGCAGCAGTTTTACTTGAAGCAACACCCTCCAAATTACAATCTTGTTCATTTGGTTCACCTGGGTAAAACTGGTGGCAGTTTAGTGAGTATTTTCTCTTTAAACTATAAAGATTTTGGTTCTTTAGCGTCTTTTGAGTATCTTGCCATAGTTATTCAAGTAGTGTCGCAGTCTTTTATATTGCCCATTTAAAGACTTCCAAAAAATATTTTATTGAGAAATTCTCAGACTTATTATCTATAATAATAACTAACTAAAACATGTTCCTAAATGTAGGTGATTTCAGTTTTCATGTGGATAACCAGTGTTACCCCGAATGCAAGAGAATCATGAACTTGCTGCATTCTAGTTGGAATGTCTGCCAGCCCACATATACAAATAATGGTGGACACATGCTGGATTTAGTATTTTCAAAAGGAATAAAAGTTGACATGAGGCAGGTTGTGGATATCGGTATATCTGATTATGTCTGCATATTGTTTGATGTAGGAATACTAGTAACTACAACTAATGAGAAGTATACTGTATTGTTAAAAAAATGTTATTTTGATTCATCTGCAGCCTCAAGGTTTGCTAATGTTCTAAACAATCAGTCCAAATGTAGTTCTTGCCCTAATACAGCTAGCAATGTAACCAGTCTGGTGGAAAATTTGAATGTTAACATAAGGGCTATAGCTGGCATAGTGACCCTTTCAAGAAATCCTCCAGTACTATCATACCTTGGAAGAGCCAAAGAGTGTCAGATTTAAAGAGAACAGAACTGAGCATAAATGGAGAAAAATTAAACTGATAGTCCACAATGAAATATTGAAGGCACAAAAAACTATATATAACAAAGTACTGTATATTTGAAATAATATAGTATATCCCCCCAAAGTTAATCACGTCGATCCCCCAAGCATGTTTTTGATTTAGCTTCATTAGTAATTTGTTTTTTGGTTTCTCTTTGACATTTTGAGTGCTTTTTTTTAATATCTTGCTGTAGTGTCCAGTTTTCCTCTGAGTCAGAATTATTTGGCTGTTTTGAACATTTTTTGTACAGTGATAACTTCAGATTTACGTTTTTAATGATGCCTTTATTTATACATTTTGGGTGATTTTTTTAGTCATCTGTCTCTGAAGTGACACCTACAATTTACAGTTGCTGAATTTTTACTTTCCCATTTTTTTTGTTTTTCCAGATACTTCCTCTTCCCCATGAGATCTGCTTTCCACAAATTATAAGTCTTTGTTTTGTAAAACATTTGTATGTTTTTAAGCAAGTCCTAAAGGAAGCAACTTCTGAAAAGAATTAGGGGTTTATGTTGGCACAACATTTTGGCCTTCTATACAATGTAAAAAGGCAAATAAAATGTTAAATTATGCTGTTGAATATAATTTGAGGGATGTTATGCTGAGACTATATAATGCATTAGAGACTGTATCATGAATACTTTGTGTAGTTCTTGTCACCAAGCTACAAGAAAGACATAGCAGCACTTGAATCTGTGCAGATGAGAGCAACCCTGGTGAAATCCCAGGACTTAAGGACATGTCCTACTGTGACAGACTCACGGAATGAAACCTGTTTAGTTTCAAGCAGAGGAAGACTCCTTGGGGACCTAAACCAGGTTTTCAAAATTCTCAAAGTCATTGATAAAGTAGATTCATCAGAATTCTTTCAACTTAACACTGAATCACATATTCAAAGACACTTGTGGAAATTAAGGGAAAGTGTATTTTGGATGGAAAGCAGGTAGCACCTCTTTACTCAAAGAACTGTGGAATCTGGAATAAACTTCTGAGTCATGGAATTAAAGCAGAAACCTTGACAGGCCATTCAGAAGTATGTGGATGAAATTTTGGGACTGCTTAGCTAATAGCTAAACAAATGAGCTTGAAGGACAAGATTGTTTGCTCTCATTTGCCAAATTTCTTATGTTCTTATGTCTTTGATACCTTCAGGAAGGAGGAAACACATTTAATGAATCTTTTCTCCCCTTGAAATTGAAGGTTGTTTGAGGACAGTACAAGAAATGCCTACTGGAAGGATACGTGTGACATATAAGTGTCATGAACTGGGACTACCAAAAGCAGAAAAGTCTTTAAATACTTCTGACATTGCCCTCTAAGTGGGATTACCATCAAAACCCTGACTAGAAACAAAGGGGCCTTGAAGAGTCTTCATAAAATAAAAGATTCATTTTTAACAAAAATTCTCTGTAGCACAAGAATCTCCTTAGAGCACAAAGGGAATTTCCTGAGAAGGAAAGGCAATCAACAGCAAACATAGTCCGAATGCAGAATCCCAAGTCAAAAACATAGCATAGGTTTAAAACCCAGGAAATCACAATAAGCCCAAAAGAAACAGCAGGAACTTTGGAAGGCCCCCCAATTTACAGGGTGGAGAGCGGTTCCTTGTGGTGATTGGCAGGTGGCCCCAACCTCTTGGGAACCAACCCTAAAACAGATGGTACATAATACAGGCTACATATAACATAGACAAAACTAAAAATAAAGAATGAACATTATGTTCATAAATTAATGAATAAAAAATTAACAAAAAGAGACATTAAACATGAACTTGAATCCCAGCCAGAGGAGGAACCCTGGAAGAGATATAATAATAAACAACATTTGTAACATAGTGAGTGATATGCAGGTCCACAGAAAAAAACACAAACAAGACTCATTGTTCTCTTGAATTGCCAGATGTTCCTGATCCATATTCACAATAGGTAATACAGAACCCTAGTTACTTAGTCCTGTATGATATTTTGGACATCGAGGAGCTGATTGCTTACGTGATACAAAATCAACCACTGTTATTGACAAACTTAAAACACACTTTTCAAGACATGGATTAGCTAGGTGTTATTATTCCAATAATGGACCACAGTATTCCTCTGAGGAATTCCAGAGGCTCAGTACGATGTTGGAATTAAGATGTCTTCTCCAGGTTACCCCACAGAGTAATAGAAATGCACATCTGCAATTAAAAATAGCAAAAAATCGAATGATGCAAGCCAAGGCAGCAAGTCCGGCCCTTTTCTTGCTATTCTAGATTATTACCACATGTAGTCTGGCACACAGAAGGCAGAGTAGGAGGACACGGACAGTTTTACCCTATTACAGATAATAATTGACTACAGCCAGAGGTCAAACAGACTAAACAAGGCCTGATACAGAACCAATTATTACAAGCTAAGCATTCAAACAGGGATTGCAAAGAGCATGGATAAGCTAAAAGAACTGTGCAACCTGTTCAGCGAAACACAGTCGGTAAGAAGATTACAGTCTTGAGGCTTGGTGAGAATCAATAATATTAAGTTCAGCCTGATACTGGAGGAGTTCTGAGGAGAAATAATCGTCATCTGAGATGGGCCCATACCACAAATGTACAAGGGTGGTATGCAAACAGATGAGTCAAAGAAACAGACAGAGACACAGACCCTCCAGCAGACATAATTAGCGATCCTTCTATGACTACTAGGTCAGGCTGGATGATACAATAGGTTTGCTAAGTATATGTTTTTAGTGTAGTGTTGTACCTTGAACCTTTTAGACTGTTGCATTGGGTTGAGCGGGAAATTGTATTTATAGGCATGTGTACTTTACATTCTCTTGATCTTCTTATGTTATATTCATCATGCTGGCTCAGCATGAAAACATTGGGTGAACACTTTCTACTGCATGTTTTCATTAAGTTATAACTATGTTAACTCAAGAAGATTTAGATTTGATGATATGGCCTCAACAATGTCCCATTAAATAAATTGGCCAGTTTTTATGCATTTCGTTTAATCAAATGTTTCCTATTAGGTCTAAGAGACACATGATATCCTTTGATCTGCACTCCCAATGACAGCTGAGTAAACATTTGGGATACTTTAACAATACTTAAAATGTAATTGCTTGTAGTATAACACTTGACTTGCCATGATCTGAGTTTCTTAATAATCACATTCAATGTTGTGATTATTTTTATTATTGTAATGTACTAATATATTGTTTTCACATCATTTCATAACATTATCCTTCCATTCATTTCCAAATTCACTTATCTAGAGATGGGTTGTGGGAAACTGGAGACTTTCTCAGCAAATATTGGACAAAAGGCAGGATAAATCTATGGACAGGATGCCAGCATATCTCAAGGTGAACACACACACAAACACACGCACACTTGCACCTCTGTGCCACTATGCTGATCACCTCCCTATTTGGAATTTAGGCTTACTTTCAAGGGAGATTGTCATTTTAATTTTGCATGACTGCAGGCCATGTTATTCAAAGTTTAATGATTGGGCCCACTACAGGTTTTGTGAAGCAGGGGTTCAAGTGAGTGTTGTGTCCATTTCTCACTATCTGACAAGTGTTTTTCAATTTTTATAGTGCATAGTCCCTGCTAGTATTTGGCAATGAAAGCTTTATGAACACAGACTTTCTGCATATGTTAAAGTTCTTTGCTGAAGCTTTAGATGCACAAATACTTTGAAAATGGCACAAGGTATTTATATCTTGACATAAATCTTGCTTTCCTTATTGTAAGAATTATTGACTTATCAAAAACATGTATTTACAATTATTTAGCTCACTTTAAGAATAGTGTGTCAAGTAACCTTTAGCTTACCTCATTGACAGATGTTTTTGCTAAATAAAAGCAAAACAACTCCCATTTAAAGTTTGTTTGTCCTAGTTTTTGCATATGCATTGTTATAGTGTGTGTTTTCAGATCTGTCATTGTGCTCGTTGAAGCTGTGTGTCTGGAAATCAAGCTCAACAAGAAATCATGGCATCTGGGAGAGGACTTATGATGACTCCATGGCAAGGTTTCTGTAGTGGTGAGAAAGGTCTCTAATCTGTCATTAATACCGGGCATGCTAACCCAATCCTCTCTGACTCCACTGGCCTCCAGGATTCCTAGAGGTAATTAAACAGGAATTGTTGTACACCTAGACAGAAAGCAATATTTAGGGCAGCTTCACCTGTAGTGAGACCCGTGCCCACTGCTTCTTGGTTGCCTAATTCTTTGGATATGTGAAGACATGCTACTGGTCAACTTTGGTGGTGTAGCAAGACAAACAACATGACCAAACTGCAAAGAGAGAGAAGTCTGGCAGAGAAGCTATACTAATAAGAAATGTGTTTTGGAGATATCAAATCTTCATACTGCAATAAGAAAACACATGACACATGCCTATTTTTT
The DNA here is from genome assembly GCF_900747795.2 of Erpetoichthys calabaricus. Taxonomy (NCBI): domain Eukaryota; kingdom Metazoa; phylum Chordata; class Cladistia; order Polypteriformes; family Polypteridae; genus Erpetoichthys; species Erpetoichthys calabaricus. Next base: position 135,677,589 of record NC_041405.2, read on the forward strand.
CTTCTTCTAGACCAGAGTGGTGGATGTGTCACAATATTGTTATTGACTGAAATGGCCGATTGGCCCTTTGTAGTAGATTAGTTTATAGGAATTAGTGAAAATAATGGTGAGTTGAAAATATTAGTGATTAATTTGGGTTAGAGAAGAGCTTTATCAGCTATAATATACAAAAAGGAAAAAAAAAGCAAGTAAAGGTTAAAGAAAATCTGGTAAAATAAGCTATTAACAAAACATTTTGACTTATAAGGATTTCTGTGAAGACGCAAAGCCTAATACTGAGCACCAAACATTTATTGCTGTGTTAATAATCCCTTTATCTATTATTTATTTTAGTTATTATTATGTTGAATGGTGAATTTTCCTGGACCCTGTTTTCAACAGTAAAAGCAAAATTCACTTAGGGCTTATTGGTTCCACCTCTGTCTCAGCCACTGCGTCGTCTTTCCTGAGACTTGTCAGCAACAGGATTCAAACACTGATAGCTGGATCTGACAGCAGCTGTGTCAGCAGGCAGAGTTAAATAGAGAGAACTCTCATAGTTAACTACCAACAACACTTCAGATTTTGTAAGTGGTAAAGTCATATGCACCATAAAGGTGTTTGCAAGATATTACATCAAACATAATGTATCCCTTGCCTTAAACCATTTTTGAAATGTGTTCAATAGCATGTGCAAAACTGTGGTAAATATCGTGAAAGGCATGGCACAATAAACAAAAATTGAAATGGCAGCTAGTTTTAGATTGATGATGTTTGGATCATTTTAATAAATGAACTGATTTAAGTTGTGATGAAGGTAATATGGTGTCACAGTAGTTAGTGCTGCTGCCTCATTGCTCTAGGGAATGAGTTCAGAATCTAGCCACCCTGTTACTTATGGTGTAATATTTAGATTTTTTTGCCAGGCACCTTAGTATTGTACCATAAGGCAAAAAAAAACAAAACAATTTAAGGTTAAATTAGTCCTATGCAAGTCTCCATGAGTGTGTGCTTAAGTTTGTCTTGTTGTTGTTTCGCCTGACTAAGGTAAAGTCATCCCTGATGGAGGATCGCAGGGAATAGTTAGGTGGTGGGGTGCTTTCATTGGATTCGGCTGGCCCAGTGCTGTCTCAGCTGTGGAATACAATACAATACAATACAGTTTATTTTTGTATGCCCAAAATCACACAGGAAGTGCCGCAATGGGCTTTAACAGGCCCCTGCCTCTTGACAGCCCCCCAGCCTTGACTCTCTAAGAAAGACAAGGAAAAACTCCCAAAAAAACCTAGTAGGGAAAAATGGAAGAAACCTTGGGAAAGGCAGTTCAGAGAGAGACCCCTTTCCAGGTAGATTGGGCGTGCAGTGGGTGTCAAAAGAAGGGGGTCAATACAATACAGTACAGTACACAGAACAATTTCTCAATATAGTAAGAAATGAAAAATATATATATATATAAAATTTTTGAAGTACAGAGCAGAATTTAACAGTAGATGATATATCCCATAATAAGATTTGTATTTGTATAGAGTCCTTGAGACCTCATCCTTCAAGCTGCCTCCCCCCATTTGGCCATTCCACAGCTGAAACAGTGCTGGGCCCAGCCAATCCGATGAAAGGGACCTCTCTCTCCCACGATTCCTGCGATCCTCCATCTGGGATGACTTTTCCTTAGGCAGGCAAAACAACTTGGCAGGTGGGCCGTGGCACCAAGTGCCACATTTGAGTTCGGAGAAGAAAAACAGAATAAGTGAGGGTTAGTATCCAATTATAACTGTCATGTTACTTATGTTTAAGTGCTAATGACTAACAACAGAGATGCAGGTCTGTACAGTTAATCAGCAGCTCTAGTCAGGATATGCTAAACTGAAGTAGTGAGTCTTCAGCCGGGATTTAAAAGCTGAGACCGAAGGGGCATCTCTTATAGTAGCAGGCAGACCATTCCCACAGTTTAGGGGCCCTGTAACTAAAAGCTCGACCCCCCCCCACTGTTATTTTAATTAATCCTTGGAATCATAAGCAGGACCGGCATCTTGAGATCTTAATGTGCGCTCTGGTTTGTAAGTCATGATAAGTTCAGACAAGGTAAGCCGGACCCTCGAACCATTTAATGATTTATATGTTAAAAAGAAGGATTTTGAAATCTGCCCTGAACTTAACCGGGAGCCAGTGTAAGGATTTAAGAACTGGAGTTATGTGTTCGTATTTTCTTGTTCTTGTAATAATTCTCGCAGCCGCATTTTGGATTAACTGGAGGCTGTATAAAGAACAGTTTGAACATCCAGTGAACACCGCATTGCAGTAGTCAATCCTACTAGAGATAAATGCATGAATTAGTTTTCAGAATCCTGTTTATTTAAAAAGCGCCTTAATTTCCTAACATTTTTAAGATGGAAGAAACATGTTTTGGACAACTTTGTAATATGCGCTTTAAATGACATGCTAGAGTCAAAGATAACTCCTAGATTGCGGGCTGATTCAGTAAGATTGACTGGGATTCCCATTGAGTTAAATGATGACAAAATATTATTGTGATCAGCATATGGCCAAATGGGGGACGCAGCTTGATGACTGAGGTCTCCAGAGCTCTAACAAATCCAAATCATATTAGGTGATATCATCTAGTGTTAAATTCTGGTCCGTACTTGTATATTTTATTTTTGTACTGTATTGAGGATTACTTGTGTTCTGTTCTGTGTATTGTATTGTATTGACCCCTTCTTTTTGACAACCACTGCACACCCATCCTACTGGAAAGGGGTCTCTTTTTGAACAGCCTTTCCAAGGTTTCTTCCATTATTCCCTTACAAGGTTTTTTTGGGAATCTTTCCTTGTCTTCTTAGAGAGTCAAGGCTGAGGGCTGTCAAGAGGCAGGGCCTGTTAAAGCCCATTGTGGCACTTCTTGTGTGATTTTGGGCTCTACAAAATAAATGGTATTTTATTGTGTTGTATTGTGGCATTGGTGCCCTATTGAGGCTTGATTCCAACTTAATATCTGCAGCTGATAGGATAGACTAAGGTCACCACCACTCTAAATGGTTTCTGCAATAACAATCTATTATTTCCATTCTAAAACTCCGCTTCAATCCCAGATAATCAATCAATCAATCAAGGCATGAGCTGGGAGAAGTTCGTGCATGTTCTAAGTCGGTGGGGGGATGGAATAGCAGCGTGTCTTTATCGGCACATTTAGAGGACAAAAGACGCTGGCAGAGAGGTGCGAACGGATTTAAGGAGCGATTTAAGGTGGGACGGATCTATGAGTTTTTTTGTAGGCTCTGGTAATTCTAGTGTTAATTAGACTTTTCATTAGGGAGTTCTCTGAATTTTGTTTAGTTCAGGTGTGTTTCTGACTATTGTATTGTATTTGGGAGCCGGAAGTGACGTCATTGTGGTGGAGGTGGAAATGACGATATATGAGGGAGCTGGATGTGATGTAATATCGGGAGAGCCGGAAGTGACGTCATCGATGGATTTCGGGAATGAATGGAAGCCATTTTGGGGTGACCGGAAGTATTGCAGATAAGTTATTGTTTGTCTTCTTTAATTCTGTTGATGGAGAGAGAGGCATTAGTACAGACAATCAATGATTTATCCCTTGTACTATCACTCGCCTTAGGGCTTGATGGCTGCTTCCCAAGCGCACGTGTGTGACACCTGCTTACAGCAACCATCTGACCCAACCCCCTTTACTGAATTAAAGCCTGAAGCAGGACAGGCTAATGGATCACCTACTTACTGTACACTATGGCTAATCAACTGATTCTTATACATTGATACAGGCATTTACATGTTATTATATGAATATATTATCATACTGGCCTCTAATTGTCTTTGTAGACAACAAAACAGTTACATAATTTTAACATAACATCCATATTTGACAAAAATACTAAAATTTACATTTAAAAGTTAAAGAGACAAATTGTTTGATTAAGTCTTATTCCTTTAAATAATTCCTTCAATGTTACACCTTTACACCTTTTTTGTTCTTATAAATTTTACATTTCTCCTTTCAAGAGTAAGCAAAACTTAGTAATAGGTCTCAAAAGAACATTTGTGCTGGTTTGCAATCAAACCTGTTTCACTTGACCTTTGTAAGCTTCTAATGTTTGAATTATAAGTCCCATTATCCAGGAATTTCTTGGTGCTGTATTATCAACTACAAGAACAATATCTTCATTATTGAAATTTCTTTTTGAATGCAACCACTTTTGTTTTTCTTGTAATTTCTGCAAATATTCCTTAGTGCAGAGCTTCCAAAATAAATCAGTCATATACTGAACTTTTGTCCATCTGTGTCTGGAATAAAGATCAGCTTTATAAAACAGCCCACGTGGCATTTCCACATTGCCCTTTAATAGTATTAAATGATTCAGAGTTAGAGCTTCTAAGTCATTAGGATCATTAGAAACTCTACTAATGGGACAACTGCTGATAATTTTTTCAACCTCACATTAAAATGTCTGTAAACTCTCTTCATCTATCAATTGCTGCCTTACAATGGAGTTTAAAATCTTGCTTATAGCCTTAATTTGCCACTCCCATACTCCTTCATAATGTGATGCAACAGGTGGATTGAAGATCCATTTAATGCCCTTTGACAGTAACAACTTAATTTTTTCATTATTTAAAGATTGAATAGCTTCATGAAGCTCACATTCAGCACTAATAAAATTAGTCCCATTATCAGAACGTAGCACTTTAACCTGACCTCTTATTGACATAAATTTGCATACTGCGTGAATACAAGAGTCCGTATCCAATGAATTTGCCATTTCAATATGTACAGCTCAGTACTAAAGAGGTAAAAATAACTCTATATCTTTTAACGGTGGTTCTTCCCCTGTAAAGTTTATTTCATTGTATGTGATTGTAATCATATGAACAGAAACCAGAGAGAGAACAGAAAGCAGAAACCAAGCACATTTAGGCAAGCCAGCTGACAGAAAAGACAAGATTGGCTGATGAGGGGTGGGAGGTTCAATGCACAGACAACTGGCCGCCCTCAACAAAATGCAGGCTTGGTGCAGGGCTCATCTTTTCCCGTTGAATGTCAGTAACTTGCTTCAAAGTAAAACAGGCAAGTCACAACACGTGAATTGTGGCAGCTAAAGTATGCAGCACATCAATCAAAAGTTTTTGTAGTGTTCAGTGTTTAAATGAGTGAAGGTATTATAGGGTGAGGAGGCGGCTGAAATTAAATGGCATAATGGCAGCTTCGCCTCTAGAACCGGGCCTGATACTCGCCCTATGTGGTGCTTGACCAATGTAAGTACGAATTCCATGGGACAGGTATTTGTATTCTTTAAAGCAGGCCTGACTCATTGTTCTGAAGTTTATTTCAAAGCCATGCAGTTCAGCTGAGAGAGAGAGATTGCCAGAAAGATGTACAAATGGCAACTGGAAGGCAGGCTAGAGAGGTGGACAGAAAACATGTGAAGGACACACAAGCAGGCTATTCTAAAAGTGCTGATGTCTGCTTGACCACTATGGTCAAAGCCACAGTCTGTCATAAATGATGAGAACAGGTGAAGGTGTTATTGGAGTACAGGCAGCCTGTCTGGTAGATGAGCATATCTGACAAGAATTCTATGAATATGTTAATATGTCAGTGGTTATAATGATGAGGATTCAGCACAAAGCCAGAAGCATATGGTCATCAGCATTTGCCCACCTGAAGAACTGGCTGTGATGACTGTATTGTCCCTTGGCTTCTCTCTGATCTGAATATGTACGTATAAATAGATTATACATTGTATTTTAAGAACAGAAGTTATTTAAAGTAAGTTAAATACATAAAAATCTTCATGAACCATATTTCCCAAGGGGTCATGAATGGAACTAAGAAATAGAAAGAATCCATCTTTTTGTGCAGTTTCTTTTCGTGTTGTCAGAAAAACGACCAAAAGACATCGAGAAGGTTTGGGGCAGCCACCCATTTAATCGATTACGGCTGCAAAAGCTATCAAAAAACAGAGACATGTTCATTCAACCGAGTCCAAAACAGAACTGACTTCCAGGTAGCAAGATGGCAGCTTTAAAGGCCAGTAGCGGAAGTGATGTCATCCCGACCGGAACCAGAAGTGACGTCAGTGGCTGCCCCAGAGCCGGGTGGGATTTCCCTAGAATGGTCTGCAAAAGATCGAGAGGGAAAATTAGTGCACTCCGCCCCCCCCCCTACTCTGGCATGGAACTACCTGTATTTGAGCCCTTTAGCTGTCTCCTAAACATACGTGTGTGACAGTGTACATTAACTTTAAATTTCAGAATATTTTATTCCACACACCTCTGTATTCCTAATGCCCTCTCCAATGGAAGCAGAACTTGTTTCGAGTCTAAATCCTTGATTTCACTGGCTCTGTCCTATTCTTGTATTTACCTCAATACAACACGACTATTTGATAACCATTTGCTCTTTTTAAATCCACCTAAAGCACACAATGTTTTAAGGTCTTGGATCAGGGAAACTGCATTTGTTTCACATGGAAATGATTTTAAACAATCATCCATGTAAAGGTTCCTTAAAACTGTGTCTGTAACTTCTGGGTTGAAGTCTGAATGGTTGTCATCTGTACACTTTCTGCAAAATTCGCACAGACAGGTGATGAGGTAGCACCAAACAATGCACAACCATTCTCCATTCTGTACTCTTCTATTTCCTTCATGTACCGTATATACACATGTATAAGTCGGGTCTTGAAACCTAAAAAATTGATCATAAAATCAGACCCTGACTTATACACCCGTTCAAAAATGCGACACTTAGTTTATTTTTTTTTTCTTGCAACCTCCAATCTCACACCAGTTTCTCAGATGCATCGAATTTTGTTGCAGCAATTTCTTTCGCCACTTCAATGATGTTTAATTTAAAACCAGCTTCATATTTTCTTCTGATTGAATGCTCCATCGTAGATAATGGATGCTCTTACGATAAAGGTGTATGAGGGTGTGAGATACAAAAAACACAAAGCAGTGCAAAAGTAATTTCGGAATAGTTTGGGTATTACCGTGTGGTCACGTAGGCACAATAGAGAGAGAAAGGTTAGGAGAACACGCTGATACAGCACATTTCCGCACTCACATAGTAAAAAAGGCTGTGTCCTCCATGGTTGCTCTCTCAGTTGGCCGTTATCATTATCCCTTGGACCAATAGTGTGAGTTTTCGACTTATACGACCGACATTATAAAATACCAGAAATTATACTGTAAAATCATGTCCAAACTTATCTGGGAAACCTTATCAGTGAGTATACAGTATACAGTAATTTTCATCTGGCTACCAAAGAAATCTTAACAAATCTATATCTTCTTCAGGCATAATGGAAAACATTACATAATGGAACATTCCTTCTGTATTTGCCATAAATCTAAATCTCATTAACACGCCAGTAAGAGTGTTTGTCAGATCTGGACCTTGTAAAAGCTGTGTTTAATGAAATTCCCTGAAATGTTGCTGAACAATAAAATATGACTCTTAATTTCTGTTTCTTAGGGTGATAAACCCTGTGAGGTATATACCAAATCTTATTTGACTTCAGTATTTTGTTCCTTTGCAGTTTTTTCAGCATAACCTTTTTCTAGCATTTCCCTCAAAAACATGCAGTAATCCTGATGAAACTCTGAATTTTCTAATAAACTTCTGCCTGAGATTATATAGATTATATCTGCAGAGCTACAGAGCAATTGTTAGGAAACTCCATTTCCCTATTTCTCAAAGGAAGACCAATGCAATAATGACCACTAACCAGTCTTATTGACTAAGAGACAATTTCTATAAACTGTTTATCTTCTCTGGACAGTGCCGGCCTGTGGTCAAAGCAAACAAGAAAAGATAATACAGTGTGATCTGTCAAAAGAGAAATAGTGCCACGCAGGTCGGAAGGGTGGACATGCTTTGGAAAAATGAAATTGGGGTTCATTCTTAGCCATTACATTTATGATTTCGTTAAACAAGGTTTTCCCTCAGTACTTTTGTCTTGGTCCTAGACAATTTATTGCATTTTTTCTCTTTTGTTCTTTATTTTGCCTTAAACAATTTCTTGTATTAGGAATTTGTTTGTTTTCACATACCCCTTGGGGTCAGAGAGCAGGGTCAGCCATTGTACAGCACCCCTGGTGCAATTACAGGTTAAGGGTCTTGCTCAAGGGCCCAGCAGAGCAGGATCTCTTTTGGCAGTGATGGTGATTCGAACCGGCAACCTTCTGGACACCAGCACAGATCCTTAGCCTCAGAGCCACCACTCTGCCCTCACTGTTTGGAGTTCTATGCACCAGAAACAAGACAAGATTAGAAACAAATATCATTTCCGATACTAACAACAATGTACAAAATACAACAAGTTTAAGGGTAATAAAATTTGGTAATATATAATTTGTAATTACTTTTTCCCTTTCCACTTTCCACTTTCTCACCCGGGCAACACTGGGTGACTCAACTAGTACAGTTCATAATAATATTGTGCTCACAGAATACAAAAATAAGACCAGGGTTCTTCAAGAGAAGGGAGTTATTTCCTCAGATAAAATATTGATATCTAAAGTGGTCTCATCAGAACGTTTCCCCTCAGTGATCCCCTTATTGTAACGTGAGATTATGATGAGGATGTGAGATTAGCTGCAGTTTAATTCTTTTTTTACGTTATACAGTATTTACATAATTCTTCATTTATCATTGTTCTGTTTTTTTTTCAATTTTTACATTTTTTTCTTTTCTTAGTTACACTAATTGCTTTCCCATTAATTCTGATTTTTTCCATTTTTTTATGTTGATCTATACTTTTCAAAAAAGGACAATTTACAACATTCACAAATATCTCTTTAATTAATCAGTAGTCATCTTCTTTTAACTTCTTTAAGCATTTTAAGTATTTTGTCAGTAACTAAACATGAACTATTCAACTTTTTATCTGCAAAATTATGTTTTATGTTACGTAAGTACTTAGAACTGTTTTACAGATTACATATTATACGTGGGCGGCACGGTGGTGCAGTGGTAGCGCTGTTGCCTCACATTTAGGAGACCTGGGTTCGCTTCCCAGGTCCTCTCTGCGTGGGTTTCCTCTGGGTGCTCCAGTTTCCTCCCACAGTCCAAAGACATGCAGGTTAGGTGGATTGGCGATTCTAAATTGGCACTAGTGTGTCCTGTGGTGGGTTGGCACCCTGCCCGGGATTGGTTCCTGCCCTGTGTTGGCTGGGATTGGCTCTAGCAGACTCCCGTGACCCTGTGTTTGGATTCAGTGGGTTGGAAAATGGATGGATGGATGGATATTGTACGTTCACCAGTGAGCTCCTCTTAAGTCATCTGATTTGTGGCCATGTTCTTTTAATTCTGCTCAATTTAATTTTTTCAAGGAAACATACAATCATGTTAGCTCTTCATTCTAGACAACTCCATTCCATATGTTATTTATTGTTTCTGGTCATTTTAATTAGGGAAATTTCCTACTCACTTTGCCATGACCTGAACTGATGCATTTTTTTTCTTACTAATATACACTGTTAGCACAAGGTTTTATTTCGCCTCCAATCCACCTATCATAACACAATGAGAAACTGACCCAAAATTAGAAAAAATAAACATTTGAAAAAAATCAACCTTCTTAGAATACTGCAGACAATAATCAATGATGAGCCTGTGGAACCTCTTTTAAAATTTGGGATATTTCATTATCTTTGACTGAATACTTGACATTAAATCTCTTTCTTTGCTCTGTAGAAGGGTAGAGGTGTGGGTGTCTGATCTGAATATGATGTCATACTGTACTATGATAGTTTGTAATATATACATTGTAACAAAACCTCATAAAATAATAATACATAAAATGTCTCTGATAATTCACATTGAACTAAATGTGTGTCTTTGGTCATTATTTTCATGTTCCAGCCAAATATCATTCTTCTTATAGGCACAAATGGACACAAGATTGTGGATGGAATTGAGACTGCAGCCCATACCAGACCCTATATGGTCTTCTTGCGAATAAAAAAGCAAACAGCACTGTTTCACAATGTGTAGGGTCCCTCATTTCTCAGAATGTTGTCATGACAGCCACCTGCTGCAATGGACCATAAGTTTCCTGGCTCTGTCACAATTACTACACTCAGTCTTTGTAGAGTGTACATTGTAAGGGGCAGAGTGGATTTTCTCTGAACAAGGCAGTGAAGCTCCTGCATTTTCACATCCTGGCAGCACTAATTCACTTTAAATGGTTGCTGACACTAGACAGAAGGAAAACTATTTAAAACATCCTATGCAAACTGAATTAAAACAGACACTTTTGAAAATCAAGGGTTTTTTTGTTGTTGTTGTTAAAACGAAATATCGTAGTCTGGATTTTTTCATTTACTGTATTATTTGAGCATTGAAATATGTATTAAATTACATATGCATGCATTACATTGTCAAACCCACTTAATCCAGTGGGTTCCAGGGTTTCAAGGTGGCCAAAGTGCAAGGCAGGATAAGAATGGACTGCAGAATGTAAGGTACATGCATGTGCATAACTTTAACTTTGAGAACACAAAAAGTGAGTCATGAACTCCCTCCTGCGAAAGTTTACAAAAACGGGGCAACACAACAGCCTTCCTGCTGGTTGTTATTTATTAAAACTTGGTATGAAAAGCTTACAGACAAATTATTTCAAGGTTTTCATTAAACTGACCCATCTCATCTCTCATCTCATTGTCTGAAATTGCTTTTCCTGGCGATTGTCACAGTGATAGTAGGCCAAGCAGGTCAGCCCAAACTTCCCTGTCCCCAGCTACCAATTCCAGCTATTCCTGGGCATTTCCCAGGTGTTCTCAAGCCAGCCTAGAGATATGATGTTCCATATCTGCTGCAGCACCTTTAGGGGGAGCCACCCAGGGATCATCTTCCATTCTGCAGTAGCAGTGCTCTGAGGCTCTCCCAAATCGCTGAGGCTCTCACCCTGTCACGTACTTTCAACTCAACAGCCTTGTGAGTAAGTCTAATATCTGCTGCATCTACATGTGATCTTATTCTTTTGGTCATTACCCATAGCTCATGTCCATAGACAACAATAAGGATGTAGATCTATTGGTAAACTGAGAGTTTTGTCTTTAGGCCCTGCTTCACCACCACACAAAGAACAGCTGCTGCCACTGCAATCCACTTGTCATTCTCACAGTCCCTTTTTACATTACTCATAAAAAACATGAACTCCTCCACTAACAGAAGTTGTTCTCCCTAACCTGGAGAGGGAGAAGAGAGAACCTTCACCTCAGAGTTGAAGGTG